>NC_090330.1:1851111-2016111 GCF_035084215.1 Heptranchias perlo
AACCTCGAAAGATTGGGTCTGAGAGGGGATCTTATCGAGGGACATTTGTGTATTATTAAAAATCTTGGATAGGCCACACACTTTCTGTCCACTCCCCAAAACCTCACCACGGCACAAGTCAGGAGTGTGATGGAATACTCTCCACTTGCCTGGATGAGTGCAGCTCCAACAACACTCAAGAAGCTCGACACCATCCAGGTTAAAGCAGCCCGCTTGATTGGCACCCCATCCACCACCCTAAACATTCACTCCCTTCACCACCGGCGCACAGTGGCTGCAGTGTGCACCATCCACAGGATGCACTGCAGCAACTCGCCAAGGCTTCTTCAACAGCACCTCCCAAACCCGCGACCTCTACCACCTAGAAGGACAAGAGCACTGTAGGAGGGTCAGTACTGAGGGAGCGCTGCACTGTCGGAGGGTCAGTACTGAGGGAGCGCTGCACTGTCGGAGGGTCAGTACTGAGGGAGCGCTGCACTGTCGGAGGGTCAGTACTGAGGGAGCGCTGCACTGTCGGAGGGTCAGTACTGAGGGAGCGCCGCACTGTCGGAGGGTCAGTACTGAGGGAGCGCCGCACTGTCGGAGGGTCAGTACTGAGGGAGCGCCGCACTGTCAGAGGGTCAGTACTGAGGGAGCGCCGCACTGTCGGAGGGTCGGTACTGAGGGAGCGCTGCACTGTCGGAGGGTCAGTACTGAGGGAGCGCCGCACTGTCGGAGGGTCAGTGCTGAGGGAGCGCTGCCCTGTCGGAGGGTCAGTACTGAGGGAGCGCTGCACTGTCGGAGGGTCAGTACTGAGCGCTGCACTGTCGGAGGGTCAGTACTGAGGGAGCGCCGCACTGTCGGAGGGTCAGTACTGAGGGAGCGCCGCACTGTCAGGAGGGTCAGTACTGAGGGAGCGCCGCACTGTCGGAGGGTCGGTACTGAGGGAGCGCCGCACTGTCGGAGGGTCGGTACTGAGGGAGCGCCGCACTGTCGGAGGGTCGGTACTGAGGGAGCGCCGCACTGTCGGAGTCGGTACTGAGGGAGCGCCGCACTGTCGAGGGTCGGTACTGAGGGATCGGTACTGAGGGACTGAGCGCCGCACTGTCGGAGGGTCGGTACTGAGGGAGCGCCGCACTGTCGGAGGGTCGGTACTGAGGGAGCGCCGCACTGTCGGAGGGTCGATACTGAGGGAGCGCTGCACTGTCGGAGGGTCAGTACTTTGGGAGAGCTGCACTGTCGGAGGTGCCGTCTTTCGGATGAGACGTTAAACCGAGGCGCAGTCTGCCCTTTCGGGTGGACGTAAAAGATTCCACGGCCACTATTTTGAAGAAGAGCAGGGGGGCGTTCTCCCCGGTGTCCTGGGCCAATATTTATCCCTCAACCAACATCATTAAAATGGATGATCTGGTCATTATCTCATTGCTGTTTGTGGGATCTTGCTGTGCGCAAATTGTCTGCTGCATTTCCTACATTACAACAGTGACTACACTTCAAAAGTATCTCATTGGCTGTAAAGTGTGTTGGGACGTCCTGAGGTGGTGAAAGGCGCTGCAGTAATGGGAGTAATTCTTCTGCTTAGGTCTCAGCGTCAACATTAATTAGAAACCAGCCCAGTCCCTCAGCAGGCATTCGCGGGCTCACTCACACGGGTCTTTTCAGTCTACCAGCTGTGGCCAGGGATCCAGTGGCCAAAGTTGCTTTAGCGCCCTACAGGCCGAGAACCACCAAAGCAGCCATATCGTGGGGGCACCATCACCGTCAAACTCCCCTCCGAGTCGCAGACCCCGTCCTGACTTGGGCAGACCCAGGCAGCTGAAGGCACGGCCGCAAAAGATGGAGCAATGGAAATCGGGGATGAGCAGGAGGCCAGGATTGGAGGAACGCAGAGATCTCGGAGGGTTGTAGGGCTGGAGGAGGTTACAGAGATAGGGAGGGGCGAGGGCCATGGAGGGATTTGAACACGAGGATGAGAATTTTAAAATCGAGGTGTTCCCGGACCGGGAGCCAGTGTAGGTCAGTGAGCACAGGGGGTGATGGGTGAACGGGACTCGGTGCGAGTTAGGATTCGGGCAGCAGAGTTTTAGATGAGCTCAAGTTTATGGAGGGTGGAAGATGGGAGGCCGGCCAGGAGAGCATTGGAATAGTCGAGTCTGGAGGTAACACAGGAATGGATGAGGGTTTCAGCAGCAGATGAGCTGAGGCAGGGGCGGAGACGGGCGATGTTACAGAGGTGGAAGTAGGCGGTCTTGGTGATGGAGAGGATTTTTTTTTATTCGTTCATGGAATGTGGGCGTCGCTGGCGAGACCGGCATTTATTGCCCATCCCTAATTGCCCCTTGAGAAGTTGGTGGTGAGCCGCCTTCTTGAACCGCTGCAGTCCGTGTGGTGAAGGTTCTCCCACAGTGCTGTTAGGAAGGAAGTTCCAGGATTTTGACCCAGCGACGATGAAGGAACGACCGATATATTTCCAAGTCGGGATGGTGTGTGACTTGGAGGGGAACGTGCAGGTGGTGTTGTTCCCATGTGCCTGCTGCTCTTGTCCTTCTAGGTGGTAGAGGTCGCGGGTTTGGGAGGTGCTGTCGAAGAAGCCTTGGCGAGTTGCTGCAGTGCATCCTGTGGATGGTACACACTGCAGCCACAGTGCGCCGGTGGTGAAGGGAGTGAATGTTTAGGGTGGTGGATGGGGTGCCAATCAAGCGGGCTGCTTTGTCCTGGATGGTGTCGAGCTTCTTGAGTGTTGTAGCTGCACTCATCCAGGCAAGTGGAGAGTATTCCATCACACTCCTGACTTGTGCCTTGTAGATGGTGGAAAGGCTTTGGGGAGTCAGGAGGTGAGTCACTCACCGCAGAATACCCAGCCTCTGACCTGCTCTTGTAGCCACAGTATTTATGTGGCTGGTCCAGTTAAGTTTCTGGTCAATGGTGACCCCCAGGATGTTGATGGTGGGGGATTCGGCGATGGTAATGCCGTTGAATGTCAAGGGGAGGTGGTTAGACTCTCTCTTGTTGGAGATGGTCATTGCCTGGCACTTGTCTGGCGCGAATGTTACTTGCCACTTATGAGCCCAAGCCTGGATGTTGTCCAGGTCTTGCTGCATGTGGGCTCGGACTGCTTCATTATCTGAGGGGTTGTGAACGGAACTGAACACTGTGCAATCATCAGCGAACATCCCCATTTCTGACCTTATGATGGAGGGAAGGTCATTGATGAAGTAGCTGAAGATGGTTGGGCCTAGGACACTACCCTGAGGATATGGGGTCAGAAGCTCATCTCAGGATCAAATAGGACGCTGAAGTTGCGAACAGTCTGGTTCAGCCTCAGACGGTGGCCGGGGAGAGGGATGGAGTCGGTGGCCTAGGGAACGGAGTTTGCCGTGGGGACCAAAGACATATATTTAATTGGAGGAAATTTCTGCTCATCCAGTACTGGATGTCGGACAAGCAGTGTGACAAATCAGAGACAGTGTAGGGGTTGAGAGGGGTGGTGGTGAGGTAGAGCTGGGTGTCGTCAGTGTACATGTGGAATCTGATATTGTATTTTCAGATGATGTCGCTGAGGGGCGATGAGAAATAGGAGGAGGCCGAGGATAGATCCTTGGAGGCTCCAGAGGTAACGGTACGGGAGTGGGAAGAGAAGACATTGCAGGTGACTCTCTGGCTACAACTGGATAGATAAGAATGGAGCCAGGCGGGGGCAGTCCCAACACAACTGGACGACGGAGGAGAGGCGTTGGAGGAGGATGGTGTGGTCAATCGTGTGAAAGGCTGCAGACAGGCTGAGAAGGATGAGGAGGGATGGTTTACCATGGACACAGTCACATAGGATGTCATTTGTGACTTTGATAAGAGCCGTTTCAGTACTGTGGAAAGGGCGGGAACCTGATTGGAGGGATTCAAACATGGAATTGCGGGAAAGATGGGCACGGATTTGGGAGGCGACAACACATTCGAGGCCTTCGGAGAGGAAAGTGAGGTTGGAGATGGGGCCGTAGTTTGCAAGGACAGAGGGGTCAAGGGTGGTTATTTTGAGGAGGTGGGTGATGATGGCAGATTTGAAGGGGAGGGGGACAGTACCTGAGGAGAGGGAATTGTTAACAATATCAGCTAATATGGGGACTAGGAAGGGAAGTTGGGTGGCCATTACTTTGGTGGGAATAGGGTTGAGGGAGCAGGAGGTGGGTCTCATGGTCAAGGTGAGCTTGGAGAGGGCATGAGGGGAGATAGGAGAGAAACTAGAGAAAGATGTGAGTTCAGGGTTAGAGCAGGGGGGATCCTTAGGGGAAGTTTGGCTCGGTGGACTCGGGGAAGGGAGGGAAGTGACAGCGCTCCCGTTACTGGACCAGTGACCATTCTAGATGATGTGGAGATGCCGGTGATGGACTGGGATTGACAATTGAGATTGCCCATTTGTTTTTTTTTATTCATTCTCAGGATGTGGGCATCGCTGGCGAGGCCGGCATTTATTGCCCATCCCTAATTGCCCTTGAGAAGGTGGTGGTGAGCCGCCTTCTTGAACCGCTGCAGTCCGTGTGGTGAAGGTTCTCCCACAGTGCTGTTAGGAAGGGAGTTCCAGGATTTTGACCCAGCGACGATGAGGCAATTAATGCAGACTCAATGGCAATTTTGGACTCATGCATTTATGCCACTGTCAATTTAAAGAGGGATGAAGAGAGTGAGAGGGAGAGAGACAGCGAGAGTGAGATAGAGGGAGGAATTTAGGGAGGGAGGCAGAGAGAGTGAGAGTGATGGAGTGAGGCAGAGAGAGTAAGAGAGAGTGGACAGAGAGGGGAGGGAGATGGAGAGAAATACAAAGAGAGAAGGAGGGGAGGAAGAGAGAGAGGGAGGGAGTGAAAGGGAGAAACAATGGGGTAGATTTTTACCTTTGTCACCGGGCAGGTAATCTGGCGGAGTGGGGCAGTTACCGAACCCGTCCGATTACAGCCCAGGTGAGAGAGGGAGAAAGAGAAAGACAATGGAAATGAGAGAAAGAGGCAGGAATGGAGTGAGGGAGCAAGGGGCAGCGAGAGAAGTGAAGAGAGGGAGAGAAAGAGATCCAGAGAGAGGGAAAGTGGAAAACATGCAGAGAAACAGAGTGCGAGGGGAAGACAAACGGCTGAGGAGAGAGAGCGATTTGAGAGACAGAGAGAGAAACAGTCAATGAAGATCGAGGCTCTGCCCCTGCAGTGGTCTCGTGACCTGCTCCCAGCTGGAGTGAGCTGTTCGTCTGCCTTGCTGTGCGATCTGAAGATTAGAAATTTGTTCCACTTTCTCACTAATTCACTCAGTTGCAAATTGTAAAGGTGTTGATCACAAGACGAAGATTCAGGATCACAAAATACTAAATTCTGCTTTTTTTATAAAATCTAATTTGCACGAGAATGAGTTTTAGTGACGTTTGTGTGAAGATCTCAACATTATAAATACCAGAAATTCAAATGTTCCCAAATTTAACTCTTCACGTACTTTGTTAATAGATTGTGTTTTTCGTTAAAGTCCTCCTCCCCTGCAGATACTGACTCCTCCCCGGGGACCTGTCCGGGGTTCACTCTGGGGTTCACTCCGCGGTTCACTCAGGGGTTCACTCCGGGGTTCACTCCGCAGTTCACTCCGCGGTTCACTCCGGGGTTCACTCCAGGGTTCACTCCGCGGTTCACTCCGGGGTTCACTCCGGGGTTCACTCCGGGGTTCACTCAGGGGTTCACTCCGCGGTTCACTCCGCGGTTCACTCCGCGGTTCACTCCGGGGTTCACTCCGGGGTTCACTCCGCGGTTCACTCCGGGGTTCACTCGGGGATTCACTCCGCGGTTCACTCCGCGGTTCACTCCGGGGTTCACTCCGCGGTTCACTCCGGGGTTCACTCCACGGTTCACTCCGGGGTTCACTCAGGGGTTCACTCCGGGGTTCACTCCGGGGTTCACTCCGGGGTTCACTCAGGGGTTCACTCCGGGGTTCACTCCGGGTCCAGACAGTCGGGGGGGTGGAATTGGTGTTCGTCAATGACACGGAACAGGTGAGATCGAATCGGCTCCCGTCCGATTAAACCTCATTGGAAAAGAAAACTGGGATTGGGTGTAAAACTGACCCGGGAAGCTGATTCGCTGTTGCCTGTTTAGGACGACTGACAAAGACCAATTTCTCCCCCTGAGTGTCAGCAGGATATTTGACCATGGGTGGCATCACAGTCAATTCCAATCCCGTCCAGACCTGAGATTTACCCCCACTCACACTCACACACACTCACACACACACTCGGACACTCACACACACTCACTCACTAACACACACTCGCTCACACACTTGCACACTCACACACACACTCACATACACACTCACACACACTCACACACACTCACACACTCACACACACTCACACACACTCACACTCACACACACACTCACACTCGCTCACACACTTGCACACTCACACACACACTCACATACACACTCACACACGCTCACACTCACACACTCACACACGCTCACACTCACACACACTCACACACTCACACTGTATGATTGACAGTCTCGCAATGGCTGCCCACCTTGGGTAGTTGACAGGAATACAAGGGACGATTTTCCTTCTCCTTCCCACCCTTCCCTCCCCCGAGCCCGCCTGCGTTTCCAGGTTTGTTAACGGACTGAGTGTCCTCCTGGTGCAGGGCCTGTCCCTGGGCGGAGCCTCGTGCCTGGAAGCAAAGCAAGGCAAGTCGACCACTGCAGCAGTAGCAATGGTTCCTGCCTCTAGGGGCTTCTGACTGCTAACTACAAACAACAGCCATGAGCGAACAGATGTGAGTGTGGCTCAGAGGGCAGCACTCGCTCTCGTCTCGGAGTCAGTCGCTCGTGGATTCCAAGCCCCACTCCAGAGACTTCAGCCCATAACCTCGGCTGACTCACCACTGACGGAGGGGCCGCCTTTCGGATGAGACGTCAAACCGAGGCCCCGCCTGCCCTCTCAGGTGGATGTAAAAGAGCCCACGGCCGCTATGCAAAGAAGAGCAGGGGGGAGTTCTCCCCGGTGTCCTGGACTGTCTCGAGGGACTTGGCCAGGAAGGTGGGAGAAGGCAGCACAACAACAACTTGCATTTATATAAACGCCTTTAATGTAGTAAAACGTCCCAAGGAGCTTCACAGGAGCGATAATCAAACAAAATTTGACACCGAGCCGCATAAGGAGATATTAGGACAGGTGACCAAAAGCTTGGTCAAAGAGGTAGGTTTTAAGGAGCGTCTTAAAGGAGGAGAGAGAGGCGGAGAGGTTTAGGGAGGGAATTCCAGAGCTTAGGGTCGAGGCAGCTGAAGGCACGGCCGCCAATGGTGAAGCGATTAAAATCGAGGATGCGCAAGAGGCCAGAATTGGAGGAGCGCAGAGATCTCGGAGGGTTGTAGGGCTGGAGGAGGTTACAGAGATAGGGAGGGGCGAGACCATGGAGGGATTTAAAAACAAGGGTGAGAATTTTAAAATGGAGGCATTGCCAGACCGGGAGCCAATGTAGGTCAGCGAGCGCAGGGGGTGATGGGAGAACGGGACTCGGTGCGAGTTAGGATACGGGCAGCAGAGTTTTGGATGAGCTCAAGTTTATGGAGGGTGGAAGATGGGAGGCCGGCCAGGAGAGCGTTGGAATAGTCCAGTCTGGAGGTAACAAAGGCATGGATGAGGGTTTCAGCAGCAGAAGAGCTGAGGCAGGGGCGGAGATGTTACAATAGGGAACTGATACTGCTTTGCACTGTCAAGATTTCACACTTGTCGTGACTTTCACACACTGAAGGCTCCGTAGTACAAACATTGAGTGTCGATAATGAGGTTTGACAGGAACAGTTCTTACTATAAAAACATTTATTATTAAATGTGGCAAAACAGACACATTGGAACTGTATCACAAGGTTTGCAGAATCCAGCGCACAAGACACAGTCCCTGAATCCCAAGTCTTGGCAACCAGCCCATAACCACTGCGGCCATGAATTCATATCCATGGAGACCAGCATCCCTTGTGCTTCCAATAACTACACCTGCCCGAGTCTCCTTCAGTCTCCCCCCACCCCAGGAGCTGGACTTGCACAGTGACAGGATGGGATATCAATCACCCTGACGTCAATGTCCTGAGGAGTCGGGTGACATAGAATCTGGTTAAATAACGTCAGCCCGAAATTGTGACCATGCATTTGTCAGCTTTGCCCTCCCAGGAAGACATAAAAGATCTCAAGGCCACTGCTCCAAGAAGAGCAGAGGGAGTTCTCCCCAGTATCGTGACCAATATTTACCCCTCAACCAACATCACTAAAAAACAGATGATCTGGTCATTATCTCGTTGCTGTTTGTGGGATCTTGCTGTGCGCAAATTGGCTGCCGCGTTTCCTACATTACAACAGTGACTACACGTGAAAAAGTACTTCATTGGCTGTAAAGCACTTTGGGACATCATGAGGTGGTGAAAGGTGCTGTAGAGGAGATTTAATCGAGGTGTTCAAAATCATGAGGGGTTTTGATAGAGTGAATAGGGAGAAACTGTTTCCAGTGGCAGGAGGGTCGGTAACCAGAGGACACAGATTTAAGATAATTGGCAAAAGAGCCAGAGGGGGAGATGAGGAAATCTTTTTTATGCAGTGAGTTGTTCTGATCTGGAATTCACTGCCTGAAAGGGCGGTGGAAGCAAATTCAATAATAACTTTCAAAAGGGAATTGGATAAATACTTGAAGGGAAAAAATTTGGATGGCTCTGGGGAAAGAGCAGGGGAGTGGGACTAATTGGATAGCTCTTTCAAAGAGCCGGCACAGGCACGATGGGCCGAATGGCCTCCTCCTGTGCTGTACCTATTGTGATAAATGCAAATTCTTTCTTTTATTAAAATTGAAACGAGCGGACGAAAAGTGGTACAGTCCGTGAATGGAGTATGTTGATCTCTGTGCCTGAATTATGGACTGGAGCTCCTGTCACAGGAATCTTTTCAAAATGAAATTTGACCCCTTTGAGATGGATCAGTTCAAGCTGTTTATCTTGGGGCCCATCTCACTGACAGCTGTTTCCAGCCTCCCACCAATGGCCTGCGACACCAGAAAGTTCTCTCTTCGAAACTCTGTTGGCCTCAAGAGTTGAAATTGGTGAAATTTCTTTACTCTCAGGATGTGGCGAGGCCGGCATTTATTGCCCATCCCTAGTTGCCTCTTGAGAAGGTGGTGGTGAGCCGCCTTCTTGAGCCGCTGCAGTCCGTGTGGTGAAGGTATTCTGTAGGAGATTTCAGGATATTAACCCACGGCGTTGGCGCACAGTAATTGTTTGTACAAGTAAGTGGCTCGCCAAGTCACTTGGTCAAGGAGGCTGCTCACCACCACCTTCTCGAGGGCAATCAGGGATGGGCAATAAATGCCGGCCTCGCCAGCGATGCCCACATCCCATGAACGAATTTTTAAAAAGGCCCCTGCAGGGCATTGAGTCAACCACGTTGATGTGAGACTGGAGTCACGTGTAGGCCCAGACTGGGTAAGGATGGCAGGTTCCCTTCCCTGGAGGACATTAGTGAATGAGTTGGGTTTTGTACAACAATCCGACACTTTAATGGATAAATCACCAGATTTATTGAATTCAATTTCACAATTTGCCGTAAGAAAAAGACAGACTTGCATTTCTACAGCACCTTTCACCACCTGGGAACATCCCAAGGCGCATCACAGCCAATGAAGTACTTTTTGAAGTGTAGTCACTGTTGTAACTGCAGCCAATTTGCGCACAGCAAGATCCCACAAACAGCAATGTGATAATGACCCAGATCATCTGTTTTTTTTTAGTGATGTTGGTTGAGGGATAAATATTGGCCCCAGGACACCGGGGAGAACCCCCCCTGCTCTTCTTCGAATACTGCCATGGGATCTTTTACATCCACCTTGGGAGTGAACTCACAATCTCGAGTTTAATAGTCCAGTACCGTGACCACCACGTCCATTATCTCTGGTGCATGTGCTGTCAGCTGGAGACAGCGATAGAGGGGCTACACCTGGTCTCCATACCCTAAGGAAACAAATCAGCCAGAGATCCCCCACCCCCCCGATTGCGTCCTGGTGATCCCAGCTATAAACTGCACACGTGGACAGATCAGGCCCAGTTCCTCTTCACACAATGAAACTCCCTGTCTCCATGTTGGCCTCTTATTAGTGAATATGGAAAGTGGAACTTGTTCTGTCATCAGCTATAAATAAAACCGTGAGAGATGAGATGAGCTCAACTCTTGCATTAGGAACAGGAAGAGGCCATTTCACCATTCAATCAGATCCTGGCTGATCTGCATCTCAACTCCATTTACCCTCCTTTGTTCCATATCCCTCGATACCCTTACCCAACAAAAATCTATCGCTCTCAGTCTTGAAAGCTCCAACTGTCCCCCAGCATCCACAGCCTTTTGGAGGAGAGAGTTCCAGATTTCCACTACCCTGTGTTTGAAAAAGTGCTTCCTAATTTCACTAGATGGTCACAAATAAATAGGGAATTCAGGAGAAACTTCTTTACCCAGAGAGTGGTGAGAATGTGGAACTCGCTCCCACAAGGAGTAGTTGAGGTGAATAGTGTGGATACATTTAAGGAGAAGCTGGATAAACACATGAGGGAGAAAGGAATAGCAGGATATGGTGATAGGGTGAGATGAAGTAGGGAGGGAGGAGGCTCGTGTGGAGCATAAACACCAGCACGGACCAGTTGGGCCGAATGGCCTGTTTCTGTGCTGTAGTCTCAATGTAATTTCTATGTGATGTAAACGGCCTAGATCTAATATTAAGATTATGACCTCTTATTCTGCATTCCCCCATCAGAGAAAATAGTTTCTCCGTACTTCCCTCATTTGGAACCCTGTGTCAAGATGAGTAGTTTCACATTCTGCGTTTTGCAGAAAAGATTTACAAATAACCCAATGACCTTCTCAATATCTCAGAACCGATGGGTGTGAGGATTCAAAGTCCTGACCTCTCTAACCCTGACCTCTCTAATCCTGATCTCTATAACCCTGACCTCTCTAATCCTGACCTCTCTAATCCTGACCTCTCTAATCCTGACCTCTATAACCCTGACCTCTCTAATCCTGACCTCTCTAATCCTGACCTCTCTAATCCTGACCTCTCTAATCCTGACCTCTCTAATCCTGATCTCTATAACCCTGACCTCTCTAATCCTGACCTCTCTAATCCTGACCTCTCTAATCCTATCACAATATGATTGAATTTCACATTCAGTTTGAGGTGGAGAAGAGTAAGTCTAAGACTAGTGTTTTAAACTGAAGTAAGGGCAATTATGAGGACATGAAGACAGAGCTGGCTAAAGTGAACTAGGAAATTAGGTTAAGGGATAGGTCAGTGGAGATGCAGAGGCAGAGATTTAATTAGATATTTCATACCACTCAGCAAAGATACATTCCAGTGAGAAAGACTCTAGGGGAAGGACGTACCATCCGTGGCCAACGAAGGAAGTTAAAGATAGTATCAAATTGAAAGAAAAAGCATACAATTCCACGAAGATTAGTGGCAGTTCAGAAGATTGGACAGAATATAAAAAATAGCAAAGAATGACTAAAAGAATAATAAGGAGGGAGAAATCAGAGTACGAGAGAAAGCTAGCTAGAAATATAAAAACAGATAATAAGAGTTTCTACAGGTATTTAAAAAGGAAAAGAGTGAGTAAAGTGAGCGTTGGTCCTCTAGAGAGTGAGTCTGGGGAATTAATAATGGAGAATAAGGAAATGGCGGATGAATTGAACAGATATTTTGTGTCCGTCTTCACTGTAGAGGATACAAATAACATGCCAGAAATAATTGTGAATCAAGAGGTGAAAGGGAGGAACTTAAAACATTTACAATCACCAGGGAAAGGGTTCTGAAAAAATTATTGGAACTAAAAGCTGACAAGTCCCCAGGTCCTGATGGACTTCATCCTCGGGTCTTAAAAGAAGTGGCTGCAGAGATGGTAGATCCATTGGTATTAATTTTCCAAAATTCCCTAGATTCTGGAAGGGTCCCATCAGATTGGAAAATAGCGAATGTAACTCCTCTGTTCAAGAAAGGAGGGAGACAGAAAGCAGGAAACTACAGGCCAGTTAGCTTAACATCTGTCATAGGGAAAATGCTAGAATCTATTATTAGGGAGGTTATAGCAGGGCACTTAGAAAATCTCAATGCAATCAGGCAGAGTCAACACAGCTTTGTGAAACAGAAATCGTGTTTGACTAATTTATTAGAGTTCTTTGAGGAAGTAACAAGCAACGTGGATAAAGGGGATCCTGTGGATGTGGTGTACTTGGATTTCCAGAAGGCTTTTGACAAGGTGCCACATCAAAGGCTACTACACAAAATAAGAGCTCATGGTGTAGGGAGTAACATATTAGCATGGATAAAGGATTGGTTAGCTAACAGGAAACAGAGAGTAGGCATAAATGGGTCATTTTCAGGTTGGCAAGATGTAACGAGTGGAGTGCCACAGGGATCAGTGCTGGGGCCTCAACTATTTACAATCTATATCAATGACTTGGATGAAGGGACCGAATGTATTGTTGCTAAATTTCCTGATGACACAAAGGTAGGTAGGAAAGTAAGCTGTGAAGAGGACATAAGGAGTCTGCAAAGGGATGTAGATAGGTTAAGTGAGTGGGCAAAAATTTGGCAGATGGAGTATAATGTGGGAAAATGCGAACTTGTCCACTTTGACAGGAGGAATCGAAAAGCAGTTTATTATTTAAATGGAGAGAGATTGCAGAACTCTGAGGTACATATAGGCCCAGACCGGGTAAGGACGGCAGGTTTCCTTCCCGAAAGGAGATCAGTGAACCAGTTGGCTTTTTACAACAATTCGACAGCCTCATGGTCTCTTCTCATTCCGCAAGTTTACAAATCACCGGATTTATTGAATTCTGTTTCACAATTTGCCCTGGTGGGATTTGAGCTCACAATCTCTGGATTGCTAGTCCAGAACCACAGTCACCAGAGTACCACAGCCAAATTCCACAGTCGCCATCTTCCACGATTCATACAACCATAGAATGATACAGCACTGAAGGAGGCCATTCAGCCCATCGTGCCTCTGTCGGCTCTTTGAAAGAGCTGTCCAATTAGTCCCACTGCCCCCCACCCCTGCTCTTTCCCCCATAGCCCTGCAAATTTTTCCTCTTCAAGTATTTATCCGAATCCCTTTTGAAAGTTATTATTGAATCTGCTTCCACCGCCCTTTCAGGCAGTGAATTCCAGATCAGAACAACTCACTGTGTATAAAAAAGAATTCTCCTCAGCTCCCCCTCTGGTTATTTTGCCAATTATTTTAAATCTGTGTCCTCTGGTTACCGACCCTTCTGCTGCTGGAAACAGTTTCTCCTTATTTACTCTATCAAAACCCTTCCTGATTTTGAACACCTCTATTAAATCTTCCCTTAACCTTCTCTGCTCTAAAGAGAACAACCTCAGCTTTTCTTTCCCACCCTCCGTAAACTTTCACCAACCCCCGTTCACCCATCACCCCCTGTGCTCACTGACCTACAGTGGCTCCCGGTCCAACGCCTCGATTTTAAAATTCTCATCCTTTTTTTTCAAATCCGTCCATGGCCTCGCCCCTCCCTATTTCTGTAACCTCCTCCAGCCCTACAACCCTCCGAGATCTCTGCGTTCCTCCAATTCTGGCCTCTTGTGCATCCCCCATTCTCATCACTCTACCACTGGTGGCCGTGCCTTCAGCTGCCTCGGCCCTAAGCTCTGGAATTCCCTCCCCAAACCTCTCCGCCTCTCTCTCCTTCTTTAAGATGCTCCTTAAAACCTACCGCTTTGAAAAGTTTTGGTCATCTGTCCAATCATAGAATCATAGAATCATGACAGTGCGGCGCTCCCTCAGTACTGACCCTCCGACAGTGCGGCGCTCCCTCAGTACTGACCCTCCAACAGTGCGGCGCTCCCTCAGTACCGCCCCTCCGACAGTGCAGCGCTCCAACAGCACTGACCCTCCGATAGTGCAGCGCTCCCTCAGTATTGACCCTCCGACAGTGCACCGCTCCCTCAGTACTGACCCTCCGACAGTGCAGCGCTCCCTCAGTATTGACCCTCCGACAGTGCAGCGCTCCCTCAGTACTGACCCTCCGACAGTGCAGCACTCCCTCAGTACTGACCCTCCGACAGTGCGGCACTCCCTCAGTACTGACCCTCCGACAGTGCAGCGCTCCCTCAGTACTGACCCTCCGACAGTGCAGCACCCCCTCAGTACTGACCCTCCGACAGTGCAGCACTCCCTCAGTACTGACCCTCTGACAGTGCAGCGCTCCCTCAGTACTGACCCTCCGACAGTGCAGCGCTCCCTCAGTACTGACCCTCTGACAGTGCAGCGCTCCCTCAGTACTGACCCTCTGACAGTGCAGCGCTCCCTCAGTACTGACCCTCTGACAGTGCAGCGCACCCTCAGTACTGACCCTCCGACAGTGCAGCGCTCCCTCAGTACCGACCCTCCGACAGTGCAGCGCTCCCTCAGTACTGACCCTCTGACAGTGCAGCGCTCCCTCAGTACCGCCCCTCCGACAGTGCAGCGCTCCCTCAGTACTGACCCTCCGACAGTGCAGCGCTCCCTCAGTGCTGCACTGGGAGGTTCGGCCTGGATTATGGGCTCAAGTCTCTGGAGTGGGACTCGAGACCCACGACCTTGTGACCCAGAGGCGAGGGTGAGACCCACTGATCCACGGCCGACACAATCAAACCTAATCGATCCACGGCTCTGCTCGCTTCAGCTCCACACTTCCCACCGGGCCCAGTGCTGTTTGTAAAGTAATTGAGTTGTTAAAGATTAATGGGGATAATCGTTCCCTGTGGACACAAAGAGCTTTACAGGATCCAGACTTAGTGAGAGGTTTAATTAGGATGTAACTTGGACTGCTACATGTAAGTTGGCGGATCCATCTCCTCGAAGGCCAGTGTTAAGAGGAAATGTAATCTTGCTCGTAGAATATCTGTTACTGCAGGAATTATATTTATTCATTCTCGGGATGTGGGCGTCGCTGGCGAGGCCGGCATTTATTGCCCATCCCTAATTGCCCCTTGAGAAGGTGGTGGTGAGCCGCCTTCTTGAACCGCTGCAGTCCGTGTGGTTGCTGCAGCGCATCCTGTGGATAAGAACATAAGAAATAGGAGCAGGAGAAGGCCAATCGGCCCCTCGAGCCTGCTCCGCCATTCAATAAGATCATGGCTGATCTGATCCTAACCTCAAATCTAAATTCATGTCCAATTTCCTGCCCGCTCCCCGTAACCCCTAATTCCCTTTACTTCTAGGAAACTGTCTGTTTCTGTTTTAAATTTATCTAATGATGTAGCTTCCACAGCTTCCTGGGGCAGCAAATTCCACAGACCTACTACCCTCTGAGTGAAGAAGTTTCTCCTCATCTCAGTTTTGAAAGAGCAGCCCCTTATTCTAAGATTATGCCCCCTAGTTCTAGTTTCACCCATCCTTGGGAACATCCTTACCGCATCCACCCGATCAAACCCCTTCACAATCTTATATGTTTCAATAAGATCGCCTCTCATTCTTCTGAACTCCAATGAGTAGAGTCCCAATCTACTCAACCTCTCCTCATATGTCCACCCCCTCATCCCCGGGATTAACCGAGTGAACCTTCTTTGTACTGCCTCGAGAGCAAGTATGTCTTTTCTTAAGTATGGGCACCAAAACTGTATGCAGTATTCCAGGTGCGGTCTCACCAATACCTTATATAACTGCAGCAATACCTCCCTGTTTTTATATTCTATCCCCCTAGCAATAAAAGCCAACATTCCGTTGGCCTTCTTGATCACCTGCTGCACCTGCATACCAACCTTTTGATTTTCTTGCACTCGGACCCCCAGATCCCTTTGTACTGCAGTACTTTCCAGTTTCTCGCCATTGAGATAATAACTTGCTCTCCGATTTTTCTTGCCAAAGTGCATAACCTCACATTTTCCAATATTGTATTGCATCTGCCAAATCTCCGCCCACTCACCCAGCCTGTCTATATCCCCTTGTAGGTTTTTTATGTCCTCCTCACTCTCCACTTTCCCTCCCATCTTTGTATCATCTGCAAACTTTGATATGTTAAACTCGGTCCCCTCCTCCAAATCGTTAATATAGATTGTAAAGAGTTGGGGACCCAGCACCGACCCCTGATGGTACACACTGAAGCCACTGTCCCACCAGCCTGTCTATATCCTCTTGAAGTCTATCACTATCCTCCTCACTGTTCACTACACTTCCAAGTTTTGTGTCATCTGCAAATTATGAAATTGTGCCCTGTACACCCAAGCCCAAGTCATTAATTTATATCAAGATAATATCTCCTTATGTGGCTCAGTGACAAATTTAGTTTGATCATCGCTCCTGTGAAACGTCTCGGGACATTTTACTACGTTAAAGGCGCAAAATAAATGCAAGTTGTTGTCGTTCTCCAGTCTCTCTGTATAACTGAAGGCCCTCATCCCTGGTACCATTCTAGTAAATCTCCTGCCCAGGAAACTCCTGCTCATTAATTTCATCAAAAGTTGTCCTCTTTTCCCCGTGAATCGTGGTTCTGATTTTCGCCTCGTTTTTCTCTCCATTTTGACTTCTTTTCTTCCACCACATTTGGCAAAATCAAAAAATTCACCGGAAATAAACAGGACAATCCACACAGTCCAATCCCCGCTATAAATCATGTTTAATAGAAGAAAAGTCATTCAGGTGCAGGGTTTTAAATTTTCTCGTTTTCCCCTTACAGTCTTATACTTTGCTAAAGGCAATTTTTGTTTTGGTTTAAATGATTAACAAGTGGTGAGTAAAACCTCCCCACAGCAGCAGAAATGGTTTCTCCCAGGCGGGTGTTGGCGGGGGCTGGGAGACACGTCAGCGAATCACAACACGGTTTGAAGCTGTTGGCCAATCATGGTAGAGCTGTCGGGCCAATCGCAACAGTCTGTTTGAGGCTTTCACCCAATCACAGCGCACGTCTCTGCAGGTCCCAGCCAATCAGAACACTCCATTGCCTATGCCCAGGCTAGTTTTTGTTGGGTCAGTCCATGATTGGGAATCGGGGGGTGGGGGTGGAATTTATGAATAATCTCACTGCAGCGAGGGGCGTATTGGGTAAAATTATAATTAAATAATAATCCTTATTTCTTTAAGGTCTTAAATTGGTGCCTTCGGTAGTTGGATTGATTTCCCACCCAGACACCAGGCAGCGGTAGGGTTGCCAACCCTCCAGGACTGCCCTGGAGCCTCCAGGATTCATAGAATGACACGGCACAGAAAGAGGCCACTCGGCCCATCGTGCCTGGACACTGCCGCGAGGAAACCTGGGAGAAAAATTATTTTATTGGGGGAGGTGGGGGGGTTTAAAAGTAATTGTGTGTTGTTTTTCTCATTTTCTTTGAACACTTCTGTTTATTAGTTGTAAAAATATTGGAGATGACGGGGGGAGGGAAGAAAGGCTGTTTGACTGAGAGTCGAGAATCATCCAATCAGGTAATGAAGAGTCTGTCAGGGAGGGAGGGAGGGATGGGGAGAATTCGAGAGAACTGGGGCATACTGAGTGAACAAACGGCCCTCTGATGGTTGACCAGAGGGAGCGAGGGGGAGTCAGGGGAGAGGGGGGGGGGGGGTGAGTGAAGTTCTGAGGGAGGGTAACTCAGGCAGTGTGCAGCAAGACCACACCTGGAGTAACTGTGCTCAGTCCTGGTCTCCATATTATAGGAAGGATATCGAGGCACTGGAGGAGGTGCAAAAGAAGATTTACTAGGATGATACCAGAACTGAGGGGTTAGACCTATCAGGAAAGATTGAACAGGCTGGGGCTCTTTTCTCTGGAAAAGAGAAGACTGAGGGGTGACCTGATCGAGGTCTTTAAGATTATGAAAGGGTTTGATAGGGTAGACGTGGAGAAGATGTTTCCACTTGTGGGGGAGACCAGAAATAGGGACCATAAATATAAGATAGTCACTAATAAATCCAATAGGGAATTCAGGAGAAACTTCTTTACCCAGAGAGTGGTGAGAATGTGGAACTCACCACCACAAGGAGTAGTTGAGGTGAATAGTGTAGATACATTTAAGGGGAAGCTAAATAAGCACACGAGGGAGAAAGGAATAGAATCATAGAAAGGTTACAGCACGGAAGGAGGCCATTCGGCCCATCAAGTCCGTGCCTGCTCCATGCAAGAGCAATCCGCTCTTTCCCCGTAGCCCTACAAATGTTTTCCTTTCAAGTACTTATCCAGTTCCCTTTTGAAGGCCATGATTGAATCTGCCTCCACCACCCCCTCGGGCAGTGCATTCCAGATCCTAAACACTCGCTGTGTAAAAAAGTGTTTCCTCATGTCACCTTTGTTTCTTTTGCCAATCGCCTTAAATCTTTGTCCTCTGGTTCTTGACCCTTCCGCCAATGGGAACAGTTTCTCTCTATCTATTCTGTCTAGACCCTGCATGATTTTGAACACCTCGATCAAATCTCCTCTCAACCTTCTCTGTTCCAAGGTGAACAATCCCAGCTTCTCCAGTCTATCCACGTAACTAAAGTCCCTCATCCCTGGAATCATTCTAGTAAATCTCTTCTGCACCCTCTCTAAGGCCTTCACATCTTTCCTAAAGTGCGGTGCCCAGAACTGGACACAATACTCCAGTTGTGGCCAAACCAGTGTTTTATAAAGGTTCATCGTGACTTCCATACTTTTGTACTCTGTGCCTCTATTTATAAAGCCCAGGATCCCGTATGCTTTTTTAACCGCTTTCTCAACCTGCCCTGCCACCTTCAATGATTTGTGCACATATACCCCCAGATCTCTCTGTTCCTGCTCCCCCTTTAGAGTTGTGCCCTCTAGTTTATATTGCCTCTCCTCGTTCTTCCTACCGAAATGTATCACTCTGCATTTTTCTGTTAAATTTCATCTGCCACGTGTCCGCCCATTCCACCAGCCTGTCTATATCCTCTTGAAGTCTATCACTATCCTCCTCACTGTTCACTACACTTCCAAGTTTTGTGTCATCTGCAAATTTTGAAATTGTGCCCTGTACACCCAAGTCCAAGTCATTAATATATATCAAGAAAAGCAGTGGTCCCAGCACCGGCCCCTGGGGAACCCCACTGTACACCTCCCTCCAGTCCAAAAAACAACCGTTCACCACTACTCTCTGTTTCCTGTCCCTTAGCCAATTCTGTATCCATGTTGCTATTGCCCCCATTATTCCATGGGCCACAATCTTGATGATAAGCCTACCGTGCGGCACTTTATCAAACACCTTTTGAAAGTCCATATACACAACGTCAACCGCACTGCCCACTTCTACCCTCTCTGTTACCTCATCAAAAAACTCAATCAAGTTAGTTAAACACGATTTGCCTTTAACAAATCCGTGTTGATAGGGTGAGATGAAATAGGGTGGGAGGAGGCTCGTGTGGAGGATAAAGACCGGTATGGACCAGTTGGGCCGAATGGCCTGTTTCTGTGCTGTGCGTTCGATGTAAGAGGGATTTCTAAACGAGGATGAAGATTTGGAAATTGATTCTCTGGGGCACAGGGAGCTCCTGGGGTTTTTCGGGTGTCTGCTGAACCTATTCGGGTTACCAACACTGGTTGGAGATTTTCTTGGAGGTTTCATCACCTGACCTCGCGCCTCCAACCGCCCCGCCCCCACACTCCCACCATTGGTCGTCCAACACGTCCATCCTCACAGGGCACCGCCTTCCTAGCCAATCGGAAAGCGAGCAGACTTTCCATTACCCGATTGGATGATTCTTGACCTTTATCCCCACGTCCGATATTTTTACAACTGGTGTTCAAAGAAAATAGTTTTTAAAGACACCAATTTTTTTTGACGCCCTTGTGATTTTTCTCTCGGGTTTTTTTTTGCTCCCAGCAATGTCCTGGAGACTCCAGGGCCAATCCTGGAGGGTTGGCAACCCCTAGTACTTAGGCATGATTCCGTTTGCTGGACTCTGTGGCTCCTTGACCCATGAGGAGGTCCATCTACTGACTGGACGAAGACGTGACTGGAGCGCGGACTGTCCGACGGGCATTGGTCAAGTCGTGTCCGTGCAGACTGGTGCCCAATAAGCTGTGTGTGCACGGTCAGTGCAATTAAAAGCCGTCGCTGTACCGAGTTGCTGACCATTAGATGTCTCCAGGATGGTGTAGGTAACACAGCGATGGCACGGAACGGCACTGTCGGTCAGGAGTCCTCCCGCTGGCAGGGGGGGGGGGGGTGAGGGGAGATGAAGAGGGGACGCGAGTGACCAGGAAATCGCAGGCTCGCATTCCTCCCCCTCTCCCCTCCGAGATTGTCGGTCCAAAGGAAGACCCCACTCCAGCTGCGCTGTAACCCCAGGAGAGGGGAGGGAGTCCCCCCGGGGTGGGGGTGGGTGCTGGGGGCTTGGGTGGGGGGGGGTTAGGGCGATGGGACGGAACCTCGACATCAACTTTTCACCCACGCTCCCCGTCGGCAGGTTTTTAGTGCAAAAAGAGAAAGGAGGAACGGCCTGGGACACAACGCCCTGGCGCGACCGGGCACCGCTGCGCTGGCACTGCCCCTCCCCTCCGCCTCACGTCAGCACGCAGGCCCTGACTCGTTTGCCGTGGTTCCTTCTCAGGACGGCGCGCACGGCCTCCTCAAACACCTCGCCCACCCCCTCCCTTCGCAGCGCCGAACACTCCAGGTACTTGGCGGCCTTGATCCTGCGGGCCAGGCTGGCCCCTTGCTGGTAGCTGACCGGCGCCGACTCGCGCTCCAACAGGCTGAGGACGGTGGCCGGGTCGTGCCGCAGATCCTTCTTGGTGCCCACCAGGAGAACCGGGACGTTGGGCCGGTGGCCTTTGACCTCGGGGTGCCAGTCGTTCCAGACGTCCTGGAAGGAGCCCGGGTCGCTGATGGAGAAGCAGACGACGAAGACGTCCGTCTGGGGGTAGTAGAACTGGCGGATGGAGAGGCGGTGCTCCTCCTGAGGTGCTGTGTCCCAGAGGTTCAGGATGACCATCCGCTCGTCCACCGTCATCTGAGTGCTGAAGGTGTCGAAGACGGTGGGCAGGCTGTCCCTGGGGAAGGAGCGGGTGGTCAAGCAGACGATCAGCGAGGTCTTTCCGACAAGCTCGTTGCCGAGCAACATCACCTTGATGGTCACCATTCCTCAGAGCTGCTCCACGCCCGGGCCTGCAATAAATTCAACCGTCAAGAAACAAACTCCCATTTCTACAGCGCCTTTCACCAACTCAGGACGTCCCAAAGGGCTTTACAGCCAATGAAGTACTTTTTTTTTTGAAGTGGAGTCACTGTTGTAATGTAGGAAACGCAGCAGCCAAATTTGCGCACAGCAGGATCCCATAAACAGCAATCTGATAATGACCCAGGTCATCTGTTTTTTAGTGATGTTGGTTGAGGGATAAATTTTGGCCCCAGGACAACGGGGAGAACTCCCCCTGCTCTTCTTCCAAATAGTGGCGATGGGATCTTTTACGTTCACCTGAGGGGGCAGACGGGGCCTCGGTTTAATGTCTCATCTGAAAGAGGGCATCTCCGACAGTGCGGCGCTCCCTCAGTACTGACCCTCCGACAGTGCAGCGCTCCCTCAGTACTGACCCTCCGACAGCGCAGCGCTCCCTCAGTACTGACCCTCCGACAGTGCAGCGCTCCCTCAGTACTGACCCTCCGACAGTGCAGCGCTCCCTCAGTACTGACCCTCCGACAGTGCGGCGCTCCCTCAGTACTGACCCTCCGACAGTGCGGCGCTCCCTCAGTACTGACCCTCCGACAGTGCGGCGCTCCCTCAGTACTGACCCTCCAACAGTGCGGCGCTCCCTCAGTACTGACCCTCCGACAGTGCGGCGCTCCCTCAGTACTGACCCTCCGACAGTGCGGCGCTCCCTCAGTACTGACCCTCCGACAGTGCGGCGCTCCCTCAGTACTGACCCTCCGACAGTGCGGCGCTCCCTCAGTACTGACCCTCCGACAGTGCGGCGCTCCCTCAGTACCGACCCTCCGACAGTGCGGCGCTCCCTCAGTACCGACCCTCCGACAGTGCGGCGCTCCCTCAGTACCGACCCTCCGACAGTGCGGCGCTCCCTCAGTACCGACCCTCCGACAGTGCGGCGCTCCCTCAGTACCGACCCTCCGACAGTGCGGCGCTCCCTCAGTACCGACCCTCCGACAGTGCGGCGCTCCCTCAGTACTGACCCTCCGACAGTGCGGCGCTCCCTCAGTACTGACCCTCCGACAGTGCGGCGCTCCCTCAGTACTGACCCTCCGACAGTGCGGCGCTCCCTCAGTACTGACCCTCCGACAGTGCGGCGCTCCCTCAGTACTGACCCTCCGACAGTGCAGCGCTCCCTCAGTACTGACCCTCCGACAGTGCAGCGCTCCCTCAGTACTGACCCTCCGACAGTGCGGCGCTCCCTCAGTACTGACCCTCCGACAGTGCAGCGCTCCCTCAGTACTGACCCTCCGACAGTGCGGCGCTCCCTCAGTACTGCACCGGGAGTGTCGGCCTGGATTATGAGCTGAAGTCTCTGGAGTGGGATTTGAAACCACGACCTCGTGACTCAGAGGCGAGTGAACTTAAATCCTCTCGGAGGTGGGAAAAGTTTTCTCGCCAGAATTAAAACGGAATTAATTAACTGGTTTTATTAATTTATTCGGAGTATTCGCAGGCACAGACGTTTATTAACACGTCCAAAAGATTTATATTTTTTACTCACTCTTCGGATGTAGGCGTCAATGGTAAGGCCGGCATTTATTGCCCATCCCTAGTTGCCCAGAGTTTGAAACAACTCGGCCACTTCAGAGGGCGATTAAGAGTCAACCACGTTGGTGTGGGACTGGAGTCACATATAGGCCCAGAGCGGGGAAGGACGGCAGGTCTCCCTCCCTAAAGGACATCAGTGAAACGGTTGTTTTTTTTACGACAATCCGACAGTTTCATGGTCACTTTTACTGAGACCAGATTTTTATTTCCAGATTTTAAAAAAAAATTAATTTAAATTCTCAAAGTCCCCGGTGGGATTTGAATTCATCTTGTCCTGCCACCTTTGGAGGAAAATGGTACAGTTTTTTAAAATGGTGCAATTCTAAAGGGGGTGCAGAAACAGAGAGACCTGGGGGTGCACACACACAAATCTTAGAAGGTGGCAGGACAGGTTGAGAAGGCTGTTAAAAAAAACATACAGGATCGTGGGCTTTATTAATAGAGGCATAAAGTGCAAAAGCAAGGAAGTTATGCTAAACCTTTATAAATCACTGGTTAGGCCCCAGCTGGAGTATTGTGTCCAGTTCTGGGCCCCGCACTTTAGGAGGGATGTCAAGGCCTTGGAGAGGGTGCAGAGGAGATTTACTGGAATGGTCCCAGGGATGAGGGACTTCAGTTATGTGGAGAGACTGGAGAAGCTGGGATTGTTCTCCTTAGAGCAGAGAAGGTTAAGGGGAGATTTAATCGAGGTGTTCAAACTTAAGAAGGGTTTTGATGGAGTAAATGAGGAGAAACTGTTTCCAGTGGCAGAAGGGTCGGTAACCAGAGGACACAGATTTAAGGTGATCGGCAAAAGAACCCGAGGGGAGATGAGGAGAATTTTTTTACGCAGCGAGTTGTTCTGATCTGGAATGCGCTGCCTGAAAGGGCGGTGGAAGCAGGTTCAATAATAACTTTCAAAAGGGAATTGGATAAATACTCGAAAAGGAAAAATTTACAGGGCTACGGGGAAAGAGCAGGGGAGTGGGACTAATTGGATAGATCTTTCAAAGAGCCGGCACAGGCACGATGGGCCGAATGGCCTCCTCCTGTGCTGTCTGATTCTATGATTCTATGGTTCAGTACCCAGTGGGCAGTGCGTTTACTAACGGAGACATTGCTCTCGTATTCAGATTTTGGGTCCTTTTTCTCGATGAACTTATGCCCTTTCCGGGAGGGGCCCCTCCGTATTGATCAGGAGCAGGAAACACGGGTTCGTTTCTCTTTCCCCTCTCCCGGGCACGGAGATAAACTGGTGCCACATCAGAGGAGATCATTTATCAGGGGGCAAACCCAGTGGGACCTTCTCGTCTGTTTGCTCAGTCACACATCGCCCAGCAAACCCTCGTGGGGTTAGTGTGCTTTACACACAGACACAGAGACAGAGACAGAGACAGACACAGAGACAGAGACAGACACAGAGACACAGAGACAGACACAGAGACACAGAGACAGACACACAGACACAGAGACAGACACACAGACAGAAACAGACACAGAGACACAGACACGGACACAGACACAGACACAGACACAGAGACACAGACACAGCGACAGAGACAGAGACACGGACACAGACACAGACACAGACACAGAGACAGACACAGACACAGAGACACAGACACGGACACGGACACGGACACGGACACAGAGACAGACACAGAGACAGAGACACGGACACAGAGACACAGAGACACAGAGACAGAGACACGGACACAGAGACACGGACACAGAGACACGGACACAGAGACACAGAGACAGAGACACGGACACAGAGACACAGAGACAGAGACACAGAGACAGACACAGAGACACAGACACAGAGACAGACACAGAGACACGGACACAGACACAGAGACAGACACAGAGACACAGAGACAGACACAGAGACAGACACAGAGACACAGAGACAGCAACAGAGACAGAGACACGGACACACAGACACACACACACACACACACTCACTCACACAGACACACACATAGACACACAACAGACAAGCACACACTCACACAGACAGAGACCCACATTCACACAGGCACACATACAGACACTGGCACACAGACACAGACAGATACACAGACACCACATACAGACACAGACACACTCACACACAGACACACACACATGAACACACACACACACACAGGCAGTCACAGACACAGAGTTAAAATGATGACTGAAGGGTTAATGACTTTCCACACTATCGCGTCTGAGACAGTTTTCGTGTGATATCATCAGCACTCTCTAGAATTTCAAAAATAAATAGGGAAATTAAATTCAGCTGAACTGTGTGTTTAACATTAGCCTAATCCTGTCCGCAGCATACAATTGGATGTGGGAGATCTTACCTGGCCTTGGGTCTCCCCTCCTCTCCAGCCCGGGCCACTGAGATCAATTCCAGCACCTCGTTCCTGATCTGACTCAGTCCATTTTTTAAAAAACTAGTTTCCTCCTTTATTTCTCCCAGGTCAGTGTCATCTCGTCACAAGCCTCCCCCTCCCCCCTCCCCCTCCCCCCTCCCCCCATTGCCCTGAGGGCAGGCGGCCTGACCCCATTACTTCACCAATGGAGCGCAGATGGGCAAAGACTCTGAGAGTGGTGCCTGGGCGGTGAGTGAAGGCAACTCTGGGCCGATTCACTCTCCCTCCATAGTCTGGGGAGGGTGTGAAATATCGAGCTCCAGTCAGTATCTGCTCCCATCAACGTCACGGAGAGGAAATATTCCCCCTTCATCGCACTGCGGCTGATTTATTCTCACTGCTGTTGTTGTTCTATTTTCACAAAATACAAAGAGCTTGAATTTATATCGTGCCTCCCACCACCTCGGGACGTCCCAAAGCTCTTTACAGACAATGAAATACTTTTGAAGTGTCGTCACTGTTGTAATGTAGGAAATGCAGCAGCCAATTTGCACACAGCAAGATCCCACAAACAGCCATGAGATAATAGAATCGTTCTATTTTTTAGTGATGTTGGTTGAGGGATAAATATTGGCTCCAGGACACCAGGGAGAACTCCCCCTGCTCTTCTTAGAAATAGTGGCCATGGGGTCCTTTACATCCACCTGAGAGGCCTGACAGGGCTCCCTCAGTACTGACCCTCCGATAGTGCAGCGCTCCCTCAGTACTGACCCTCCCTCAGTGCAGCACTCCCTCAGTACTGACCCTCCGACAGTGCAGCACTCCCTCAGTACTGACCCTCCGACAGTGCAGCGCTCCCTCAGTACTGACCCTCCGACAGTGCAGCGCTTCCTCAGTACTGACCCTCCGACAGTGCAGCGCTCCCTCAGTACTGACCCTCCGACAGTGCGGCGCTCCCTCAGTACTGACCCTCCGACAGTGCGGCGCTCCCTCAGTACTGACCCTCCGACAGTGCGGCGCTCCCTCAGTACTGACCCTCCGACAGTGCAGCACTCCCTCAGTACTGACCCTCCGACAGTGCAGCACTCCCTCAGTACTGACCCTCCGACAGTGCAGCGCTCCCTCAGTACTGACCCTCCCTCAGTGCAGCACTCCCTCAGTACTGACCCTCCGACAGTGCAGCGCTCCCTCAGTACTGACCCTCCGACAGTGCAGCGCTCCCTCAGTACTGACCCTCCGACAGTGCAGCGCTCCCTCAGTACTGACCCTCCGACAGTGCAGCGCTCCCTCAGTACTGACCCTCCGACAGTGCAGCGCTCCCTCAGTACTGACCCTCCGACAGTGCAGCGCTCCCTCAGTACTGACCCTCCGACAGTGCAGCGCTCCCTCAGTACTGACTCTCCGACAGTGCAGCACTCCCTCAGTACTGACCCTCCGACAGTGCAGCGCTCCCTCAGTACTGACCCTCCGACAGTGCAGCGCTCCCTCAGTACTGACCCTCCGACAGTGCAGCGCTCCCTCAGTACTGACCCTCCGACAGTGCAGCGCTCCCTCAGTACTGACTCTCCGACAGTGCAGCTCTCCCTCAGTACTGACCCTCCGACAGTGCAGCGCTCCCTCAGTACTGACCCTCCGACAGTGCAGCGCTCCCTCAGTACTGACCCTCCGACAGTGCAGCTCTCCCTCAGTACTGACCCTCCGACAGTGCAGCGCTCCCTCAGTACTGCCCCTCCAACAGTGCAGCGCTCCCTCAGTACTGACCCTCCGACAGTGCTGTACTGGGAGTATTAGCCTGGATTTTGTGCTCCACTCTCTGGAGTGGGACCTGAACCCACAGACCGTCTGACTCGGGGAAGGGGTGGGGGAGGGCGGGGGCGAGCATGCCACCCAGTGAGCCACGGCTGTCCCATTAAAAACTTTGAGTCTCAGCAGGGTAGAAGAATCGGTTGGTGATCTGATAATTGATCCTCCATCTCATCTCCATCCTCCACCCTCTCTGCCCCACCGCACTCCTTCACCTCTCTCTTTTTATCGAGAATACTGAGGTCAGTCCTGAACTTTCCTCTCTTAAGCTGCAAATTCCCCCGTCCTCCGCACTCTTACTCGTGTTAAAATCGAGATTCTTCGCTCTCTCTCCTACCCTAACTCCCTCTTACGCACAACATTAAGAAAGTGGGACTCCTCAGCCTACTGTGCTCAGGAAACGAAAGTTTGGTGTCACTGAGCCTCCCCTGTTCCCCTCTCCCAACCTTGGTGCTGTCCTACACTGTCAGTCGCGCTCCCCTGTCCCCTGGAGTTCCAATGACTTAAGAGCAGCTTCGCTGAGCGATTGCTGTTTGAGCTCCAGTTTGGTCGCAGACAGCTGTGGAATAGTTTGGCCATTTGACCAAACAGTAAAGATCGCAGTGACAGCTCGGGTCCAAAAATAGGTGAGGAATCCTGGAGGCAAGTTAAATCTGCCCAGACCGTCCGGCCGAACTGAGTTTTAAAGCCGCGGGCTTTATGAGAAGGGAGCCGGAGAGAGGTTCACAATCTCCAGGGAGTGGAATCTACACAAACTGCTCAGTGAAACCCAGCCCACAGTAATCTCTGTGCAAAGACCAGCTGTCAGGCAGCAAAGGGCTCGACCTGTCTAGCCAGCTCGGTTCCTCACTGGAATGAGGAAACCCAAGTTTCACTGAGGCACCTCGATACATAGGAGAGTTTCTGTTTCAATTCTGTCACCTGAGAGAGTCTCACAATCAGCTCGGTCCGATTCACAGGTCTGGATGGAACCAGGTGAAATTAACAGTCCAGTTCTGGATTAACATTAAAGGATCTCCCTCCCCCGCCCGTCTCTCTCCACCAAACCAGACCGGGACTATTTTTAAATAGACTTTTGTTGCAGTGTCGGCCGTACTGACAATTTGAAAACAGTTAATCATATGTCTGATCGGGTAGTTTTAATAACTCAGCTCAATCACCTCATCTACAAAGGAGAGCATTAAAATAGCACTGCACTGTCGGAGGGTCAGTACTGAGGGAGCGCTGCACTGTCGGAGGGTCAGTACTGAGGGAGCGCTGCACTGTCGGAGGGTCAGTACTGAGGGAGCGCTGCACTGTCAGAGGGTCAGCACTGAGGGAGCGCCGCACTGTCGGAGGGTCAGTACTGAGGGAGCGCCGCACTGTCGGAGGGTCAGTACTGAGGGAGCGCTGCACTGTCGGAGGGTCAGTACTGAGGGAGCGCTGCACTGTCGGAGGGTCAGTACTGAGGGAGCGCCGCACTGTCGGAGGGTCAGTACTGAGGGAGCGCTGCACTGTCGGAGGGTCAGTACTGAGGGAGCGCCGCACTGTCGGAGGGTCAGTACTGAGGGAGCGCCGCACTGTCGGAGGGTCAGTACTGAGGGAGCGCTGCACTGTCGGAGGGTCAGTACTGAGGGAGCGCTGCACTGTCGGAGGGTCAGTACTGAGGGAGCGCCGCACTGTCGGAGGGTCAGTACTGAGGGAGCGCTGCACTGTCAGAGGGTCAGCACTGAGGGAGCGCCGCACTGTCGGAGGGTCAGTACTGAGGGAGCGCTGCACTGTCGGAGGTGCCGTTTTTCGGATGAGACATTAAACCGAGGCCCCGTCTGCCCTCTCAGGTGGATATAAAAGATCCCACGGCCACTATTTCGAAGAAGAGCAGGGGAGTTCTCCCCGGTGTCCAGGGGTCAATATTTATCCCTCAACCAACATCACTAAATAACAGATTATCTGGTCATTGTTGCTGTTTGTGGGATCTTGCTGTGCGCAAATTGTCTGCCGCGTTTCCTACATTACAACAGTGACTACACTTCAAAAAAACGACTTAATTGGCTGTAAAGTGTTTTGAGACGTCTTGAAGTCATGAAAGGTGCATTATAATTACAAGTTCCTTCTTTACATAGAAATTACGGCACAGAAACAGGCCATTCGGCCCAACTGGTCTAACCCGGTGTTTATGCTCCACACGAGCCTCCTCCCTCCCTACTTCATCTCACCCTATCAGCATATCCTTCTATTCCTTTCTCCCTCATGTGTTTATCGAGCTTCCCCTTAAATGTATCGACACTATTCACCTCAACTACTCCTTGTGGGAGCGAGTTCCACATTCTCACCACTCTCTGGGTGAAGAACTTTCTCCTGAATTCCCTATTGGATTTATTAGTGACTATCTTATATTTATGACCCCTCGATCTTGGACTCTCTCCCACAAGTGGAAACATTTCTTTTTAAAATTCTCTCTCCCGTTTCCTAAAATGAAAGGGTTAATTGGTTTCTCACCGGGTGATGCAGGAACCTTTCCTGAAAAGGCCCCTTTCCACAAAAAAAAACTTTGGTCCTGTCTGAAAGTTCACCGCGGGTCGTGACGAGTCTCAGCTTGTCCCATGTGGCCTCCTGACATCCTGAGTGAGAGACAGAGACAGACTGCAACCTACAGAGTACATGACTCCCGATACTCTCAGACAGACACCAACTGGGTGCAGTTTGCATAATGAGATGATATTATACCAGGTGGGAGGGAACAGTTATTAAAATTCTCTCCCCCCCTCCCTCTCCTGGAAAACACAATTCTTGCACTTTTTCCTGCTTTAAATACATTCTCACAACAAGTACGACAAAATCTGAGAGTCTGGACAGGAACAGGCAGATTTTATCTGGCTGCGTGTGTGTTTTTAACGTATATTTTTGGCACTTTCTGAAATTGTTTCATTGAGTCATAGAATGATACAGCACAGAAGGAGGCCATTCAGCCCATCGTGCCTGTGCTGGCTCTGTGAAAGAGCTGTCCAATTAGTCCCACTCCCTCTGCCCTTTCCCCGTAGCCCTGCACATTTTCCCCATTCAAGTATTTATCCAATTCCCTTTTGAAAGTTATTATTGAATCTGCTTCCACCGCCCTTTCAGGCAGCGCGTTCCAGATCAGAACAACTCGCTGCGTAAAAAGAAACTCTCCTCCTCTCCCCCTCCGGCTCTTCTGCCTGCCCAACACTCCCCCCCCATTCCCCCCGGCCCAGCCCCATGGGTTAGCTGGTTGTCAGCGGATGGATGAGTCACTCACTCAGAGGGTCCTGGGTTCTGTCGTTGCCCCGCTCCCCGCTCACTGGAGAGGGAGTAAGGGCTCGTCAACACTGACTGGACCGTGTACTGGGGGGATGGTTTCATCAGGAGGAGGCCATTCAGCCCCTCGTGCCTGTTCCGCCATTCAGTGAGATCATGGCTGATCTGTATCCTAACTCCATCCACCCACCGTGGCTCCATAATCCCTTAATCATAGAATCATAGAAATTTACGGCACAGAAGGAGGCCATTCGGCCCATCGTGTCCCTGCCGGCTGAAAAAGAGCCACCCAGCCTAATCCCACTTTCCAGCACTTGGTCCGTAGCCCTGTAGGTTACAGCACTTCAGGTGCACATCCAGGTACTTTTTAAATAAGTTGAGGGTTTCTGCCTCTACCACCCTCTCAGGCAGTGAGTTCCAGACCCCCACCACCCTCTGGGTGGAAATATTTCTCCTCAGCTCCCCTCTAATCCTTCGACCAATCACTTTAAATCTATGCCCCCTGGTCACTGACCTCTCTGCTAAGGGAAATAGGTCCTTCCTGTCCACTCTATCTCGGCCCCTCATAATTTTGTACATCTCAATTAAATCTCCCCTCAGCCTCCTCTGTTCCAAAGAGAACAACCCCAGCCTATCCAATCTTTCCTCAGAGCTAAAATTCTCCAGTCCTGGCAACATCCTCGTAAATCTCCTCTGTACCCTCTCTAGTGCAATCACATCTTTCCTGTAATGTGGTGACCAGAACTGTACACCGTACTCAAGTTGTGGCCTAACTAGTGTTTAATACAGTTCCAGCATAACCTCCCTGCTCTTATAGTGTGTGTCTCGGCTAATAAAGGAAAGTATCCCGTATGCTGCCTTAACCACCTTATCTACCTGTCCTGCTACCTTCAGGGATCTGTCGACATGCACTCCAAGGTCCCTCTGTTCCTCTACACCTCTCAGTATCCTCCCATTTATTGTGTATTCCCTTGCCTTGTTTGTCCTCCCCAAATGCATTACCTCACACTTCTCTGGATTGAATTCCATTTGCCACTTTTCTGCCCACCTGACCAGTCCATTGATATCTTCCTGCAGTCTACAGCTTTCCTCCTCACTATCAACCACACGGCCAATTTTTGTATCATCTGCAAACATCTTGATTAAGCCCCCCACATTCAAGTCCAAATCATTAATATATACCACAAAAAGCAAGGGACCTAGTACTGAGCCTTGCGGAACCCCACTGGAAACAGCCTTCCAGTCACAAAAACAGCCGTCGACCATTACCCTTTGCTTCCTGCCACTGAGCCAATTTTGGATCCAACTAGCCACTTTCCCTTGGATCCCATGGGCTTTTACTTTTTTGACCAGTCTGCCGTGTGGGACCTTGTCAAAAGCCTTGCTAAAATCCACGTTCACTACATCAATCGCGTTACCCTCATCGACCCTCCTCGTTACCTCCTCAAAAAATTCAATCAAGTTAGTCAGACACGACCTTCCCTCAACAAATCCACCCTGACTGTCCTCGATTAACCTGTGCCTTTCTAAATGATGATTTCTGCTGTCCCTCAGAATTGATTCCAATAATTTGCCCACCACTGAGGTTAGGCTGACTGGCCTGTAATTACTCAGTCTGTCTCTTTCTCCCTTTTTAAACAACGGTCTCCCTTTTTAAAACCTTTGGCTTAGCAAAAATCTATCGATCTCCGATTTAAAATTATTAATTGAGCATCTGCTGCTTTTTGTGGGAGAGTTTCTCATTTCTGCCACCCTTTATGTGAAGAAGTGTTTCCGAACTTCTCTCCTGTTTGGCCCGGCTCTGATTTTAAGGTTCTTTCCCCTTGAAAGAGGCCATTTGGCCCATTATGCCTGTACTGGCTCTTTGAAAGAGCTACCCAATTAAGATCCTCTCACCCGCCCCCTGCTTTTCCCCATAGCCCTGCAGTACTGAGGCGCAGTATTTCGGATGAGACTCATAACCCGAGACCCCGTCTGCCCTCTCAGGAGGAGGGGACGGATTCCCCACCAGAGGATACCGTGGGTTATAAATTAGTCTGGGCTAATTTCAGGCACCCGCCCGAGCCGAGAGGCCTGAGATATCGATGGAAATTAGCCCTTGGGCCTCATCACCATACTCGGGGTGAGCTGCCGAGCGAAGGCATCGATAACGGGCACCTGAAGGGAGACTCGGGGCGGAGGATAGGAGAGGGGCCGCAACAACAACAACAACTTGCATTTATATAGCGCCTTTAACATAGTAAAACATCCCAGAGCGCTTCACAGGAGCGTAAGTCAAGACAAAATTTGACACCGAGCCGCATAAGGAGATATTAGGACAGGTGACCAAAAGCTTGGTCAAAGAGGTAGGTTTTAAGGAGCGACTTAAAGGGGGAGAGAGAGGCGGAGAGGTTTAGGGAGGGAATTCCAGAGCTTAGGGCCGAGGCAGCTGAAGGCACGGCCGCCAATGGTGGAGCGATGGAAATGGGGGATACGCAAGAGGCCAGAATTGGAGGAGCGCAGAGATCTCGGAGGGTTGTAGGGCTGGAGGAGGTTACAGAGATAGGGAGGGGGCGAGGGCCATGGAGGGATTTGAAAACAAGGATGAGAATTTTAAAATCGAGGCGTTCCCAGACTGGGAGCCAATGTGGGTCAGCGAGCACAGGGGGTGATGGGTGAACGGGACTCGGTGTGAGTTAGGATACGGGCAGCAGAGAGGTGGGGGAGGGGGAGGATGGTGATGGGGGAGGAGGGGGAGGACGGTGATGGGGGGAAGGGGGAGGACAGTGATGGGGGGGAAGGGGGAGGACAGTGATGGGGGAAGGGGGAGGACAGTGATGGGGGAAGGGGGAGGACAGTGATGGGGGGAAGGAGGGAGGACAGTGATGGGGGGAAGGGGGTGGGCAATGATGGGGGGAAGGGGGAGGACAGTGATGGGGGGAAGGGGGAGGACAGTGATGGGGGGGAAGGGGGAGGACAGTGATGGGGGAAGGGGGAGGACAGTGATGGGGGAAGGGGGAGGACAGTGATGGGGGGAAGGAGGGAGGACAGTGATGGGGGGAAGGGGGTGGGCAATGATGGGGGGAAGGGGGAGGACAGTGATGGGGGAAGGGGGAGGACAGTGATGGGGGAAGGGGGAGGACAGTGATGGGGGAAGGGGGGAGGACAGTGATGGGGGGAAGGGGGTGGGCAATGATGGGGGGAATGGGGAGGACAGTGATGGGGGGAAGGGGAGGACAGTGATGGGGGGAAGGGGGAGGACAGTGATGGGGGGAAGGGGGAGGACAGTGATGGGGGGAAGGGGGAGGACAGTGATGGGGGGGAAGGGGGAGGACAGTGATGGGGGAAGGGGGAGGACAGTGATGGGGGAAGGGGGAGGACAGTGATGGGGGGAAGGAGGGAGGACAGTGATGGGGGGAAGGGGGTGGGCAATGATGGGGGGAAGGGGGAGGACAGTGATGGGGGAAGGGGGAGGACAGTGATGGGGGAAGGGGGAGGACAGTGATGGGGGAAGGGGGGAGGACAGTGATGGGGGAAGGGGGAGGACAGTGATGGGGGGAAGGGGGTGGGCAATGATGGGGGGAATGGGGAGGACAGTGATGGGGGGAAGGGGAGGACAGTGATGGGGGGAAGGGGGAGGACAGTGATGGGGGGAAGGGGGAGGACAGTGATGGGGGGAAGGGGGAGGACAGTGATGGGGGGAAGGGGGAGGACAGTGATGGGGGGAAGGGGAGGACAGTGATGGGGGAAGGGGGAAGACAGTGATGGGGGGAAGGGGGTGGGCAATGATGGGGGGAATGGGGAGGACAGTGATGGGGGGAAGGGGAGGACAGTGATGGGGGGAAGGGGGAGGACAGTGATGGGGGGAAGGGGGAGGACAGTGATGGGGGGAAGGGGGAGGACAGTGATGGGGGGAAGGGGGAGGACAGTGATGGGGGGAAGGGGGAGGACAGTGATGGGGGGAAGGGGGTGGGCAATGATGGGGGGAAGGGGGAGGACAGTGATGGGGGGGAAGGGGGAGGACAGTGATGGGGAAGGGGGAGGACGGTGATGGGGGAGGAGGGGGAGGGCAATGATGGGGGGGAAGGGGGGAGGACAGTGATGGGGGGGAAGGAGGGAGGACAGTGATGGGGGAAGGGGGAGGACAGTGATGGGGGGAAGGGGGTGGGCAATGATGGGGGGAAGGGGGAGGACAGTGATGGGGGGAAGGGGGAGGACAGTGATGGGGGGAAGGGGGAGGACAGTGATGGGGGGAAGGGGGAGGACAGTGATGGGGGGAAGGGGGAGGACAGTGATGGGGGGAAGGGGGAGGACAGTGATGGGGGGAAGGGGGAGGACAGTGATGGGGGGAAGGGGGAGGACAGTGATGGGGGGAAGGGGGAGGACAGTGATGGGGGGAAGGGGGAGGACAGTGATGGGGGGAAGGGGGAGGACAGTGATGGGGGGAAGGGGGTGGGCAATGATGGGGGGAAGGGGGAGGACAGTGATGGGGGGAAGGGGAGGACAGCGATGGGGGGAAGGGGGGAGGACAGTGATGGGGGAAGGGGAGGACAGTGATGGGGGGAAGGGGGAGGACAGTGATGGGGGAAGGGGGAGGACAGTGATGGGGGGAAGGGGGAGGACAGTGATGGGGGGAAGGGGAGGACAGTGATGGGGGGAAGGGGGAGGGCGGTAATCATGATTCCTGGCTCCACACAGTAGGTTTTTTTAACCAAATAAACATTATTTTAACCTATTTGGTTCTGGAGGCTGCGATCTCTGAGGAATCCTGATTGAGGCATATTTACATATTTAAAGGGACCTAACACCTGTTTCAGTCACCTGTCCGGGATGCCTAAAAATAGGGCACGACGAGTTTAGCAGCGGGACCAATGTCGGTGTAGATCGTGTGCAGGCCGTCCCACTGCTAAATCGGTCTGCTTTGGAACCCGTTTCATGCCTGGGAAACAGGGCGCAACACACTCCAATTTCTACCCTTAAACCCTTAATCATTTCAAACACTTCAATCAGATCTCCTCTCAACTTTCTAAACAAAAGCGAATACAAGCCACGTTCATTGCAGCCTGTCCTCGGAATTTAACCCTTTAAACTCCCCCCACACCCTCGGTATAGCAGGGCCCAGCTCGCCGCTGATGTCCCTCACCTTCGATAGTGGATTTCCCAAGTTCGAGAATGAAGAGTGGGCCCTGGTCTGACGTACTGGGACCGTGCCCCAGTGTGAGTCAGTGCCTTCAGGTAAAGGAGAGCAGAATTACAAAGGAGGAACGACAATAAAATGAAAAAAGTTGAACGACAGGTTCTCGGGTGTCACTGTCTCGCCTCAGGAGAGTGCAACTAGTCTCACACAGAGTTTCCTTTGTTACATTGAGTTACATCGGGTCTACAGGCCATTCGGCCCAACTGGTCCGTGCTGGTGTTTATGCTCCACACGAGCCTCCTCCCTCCCTGTATCTCACCCTATCAGCAAATCCTTCTATTCCTTTCTCCCTCATGTGTTTATCGAGCTTCCCCTTAAATGTATCTACACTATTCGCCTCAACTACTCCTTGTGGGAGTGAGTTCCACATTCTCACCACTCTCTGGGTAAAGAAGTTTCTCCTGAATTCCCTATTGGATTTATTAATGACTATCTTATATTGATGACCTTGAGTTTTGGACTCCCCCACATGTTTCCATTCAGTTGGTTTGTCCAAACCACAGTCAGGGCTGGGAGGGGGAGGGAGGGAGGGAGGTGTTAACAGGTGAATCAGCCTCTCACTCGGGGAATGCAGGTCTGCACTGTCCCATTATGAACATATGAAAATATCGGGCAGGAAAAGACCATTTTGCCCATCAAGCCTGCCCCACATTCCTGAAGCTTGGAGCATCATGACCAGGTACTTCCCCTCTCCCTCTCCCTCTCCACTGCCCCGTTAGTGGGAGTGGGGGAGGGGGTAACTCTGGAAAATTCCTCTCTGATCCCCTCAGGCGATCGAAACTAGTCCAGGAGATCAGTGGGCCGAGCGCGCCTTAACTGTTAAATCGCTGCCCTTCTCTATGATGTGATCTCTGCCCCAGTCAGGAACCAGTCCAGCTCCCTCTTGAACGTTTACAGAGAGTCGGCACCCACCACACCGGCCGGTAACACATTCCAGAGACTCTCTACTCTCGGGGGAAAGAGGAACTGCCCAACACCCAGTCTATTCCCACTCTCCCATCGTTTAAACTCATGTCACCTGGTCCTCCCCAACCTGTTAAACTGGAAGAATCTGTCAACAGGGACACAATCCAGCCCTTTAATTATTTTATAAACCTCTATCAGGTCTCCTCTAAGTCTACTCTAGATTACAATACATTACACTGGCTGTGAAGCGTTTTGGGATGTCTAGAAGTTGTGAAAGGCGCTATATAAATGCAAGTTTGTCCTTTCTTCTTTCTTTAGAGTAAATAGTCCCAGCTCTTTAAGCCTATCTGAGTAACCTTTTTTCAAAATTCATTCTCGGGATGTGGGCGTTGCTGGCAAGGCCGGCATTTATTGCCCGTCCCTCGTTGCCCCTTGAGATGGTGGTGGTGAGCCGCCTTCTTGAACCGTGTGGTGAAGGTGCCCCCACAGTGCTGTTAGGGAGGGAGTCCCAGGATTCCAGTGACGACTAAGGTTCCTTAAGCTGGGATTCACTCCGTAGCTCTCCTCGGAACCTTTTCCAAGGCCACTGTATCACCCGCCATGTGAGGGGACCAAAACAGGGCACAGTACTTCAGATACAGCTGCTGACTGATAAATAGACAGATCGATAGATAGACAAATAGAGAGATAGATAGACAGATAGACAGATAGATAGACAGATAGATAGATGGATAGATGGATGGATAAATAGATAGACAGACGGATAGATAGATAGATAGATAGATAGATAGATAGATAGATAGATAGACAGATGGATAGACAGATGGATAGACAGATGGATGGATAAATAGATGGACAGATCGATAGATAGATAGATGGATAGACAGATGGATAGATAGACAGATCGATAGATAGACAGATAGATGGACGGATGGATGGATAGATAGATAGATAGACAGATGGATAGATAGACAGATCGATAGATAGACAGATAGATAGACAGATGGATAGATAGACAGATGGATAGATAGACAAATAGAGAGATAGACAAATAGAGAGATAGACAGATGGATAGACAGATCGAAAGATAGATGGATAGACGGATAGATAGATAGATAGAGAGATAGATAAATAGAATTAGGTTTAGACAGAATTATACAAATAGAATTGAGATAAACAGAAAGAATTATAGATAAAATTGAGATAGACAGAATTAGATTTGGATAGATAAATAAAGATGGAACGAGAGATACCTGGGGCTGTAATTATTCAGGTAGATGGGCCCAGCCAGGTGTCGATTGCAGGTTAGATATTTGCTGCTGTCTGTGAGCTGAAGATTAAAAGAGCAGGTTCCGCCGAGATTTGAACTCGGATCGCTGGATTCAGAGTCCAGAGTGCTAACCATTACACCACGGAACCCGGGCTGCTCAGCCTGTCGCAGGGAGGCGCATTTCAGGGAGGAGCCCCGCCTCACGGCGCCCCTGGCAACAGCAATCCGACCGTCCTTATTGGTCAGAGCGTCAACTCGCAGCCCCGCCCCTTTAGCCCAAAATAATCTGGGGAATGGACGGTGTTTAAAACTTGTAATTTGCTGACTGATTGGTTTTTTTTTTTGTTTAATTTTCTCCTGACAGAATATAAAAAAACATTTCAATAAATAATTTCAGGGACAAAATAAATAAAAAGATTTCTTTTTAAAACGTAGCTTGCCAACGCACGTGACAGGAAGTGAAGTTTGGCCTCTCATTACTGTCCGGAGTTTTTCTTGATCTGTTTATTAATTATTGATGTTGGAAGTCTGGTCACGGGCAGAAACGGGAAGATTATTTTTCTTAAATTAGAAACAGTCCCGCTGATTTTTATAAAGTCGGAATGGGCGGCGCCATCTTGGCGTGACGTCACCACAGTCACCGCAAAGTGATGTAAAAATAAATTTATTTTTCGCAATAAAGTTATTTTCCGGCCATCAGTTTCAGATTCTAAGAACTTCCGCGCACTTTGAACAACAAAAACCTTCAATAACTCGGAAATTCTTTCTATTTTTTTTATTTGAAAAGGCGAATGGTTTTAGAGGGAGTGTCCGGGCCGCCATCTTCTATTCAAAGCAAGGCGGGAAATGGAGAGGAAGTGACGATCGTCACGTGGATGGTCCAAAAGGAGGCCCCGCCCACTCGGGGGGGGGGGAGCGTGACCCGGGACCGGAGCTGCCGTGGAGACGCGGTGATGGCGGCGGCGGCGGCGGAGGAGGCGGAGGATTGCTGGGAGAGCGAGTGGGACTGGTGGATGGCGGAGTCCATGAGACTGTGAGGGCGGGGCCGGGAGCCGCTTATATAACGGCGGGAGGGTCAGGCAGGCAGGCGGTGCGGGCCCAACCTGGGCCTCTATGGGCCGCGGGAGAGTCTCTCAGGGGAGCTGGGCCTTGGGGGAGGGGCCTCTATGGGAGAGGAGGGGCCTCTATGGATGGGCCCTATAGGAGGGGGAGGAGGAGGAGGAGGGGCCACCATGGAAGGGGCGGGGCCTCTATGGGTGGGCCCTATAGGAGGGGGAGGGGCCTCTATGGGTGGGCCCTATAGGAGGAGGAGGAGGAGGGGCCACCATGGAAGGGGCGGGGCCTCTATGTGTGGGCCCTATAGGAGGGGGAGGGCCCTCTATGGGTGGGCCCTATAGGAGGGGGAGGGGCCACTATGTGTGGGCCCTATAGGAGGAGGAGGAGGAGGGGCCACCATGGAAGGGGCGGGGCCTCTATGTGTGGGCCCTATAGGAGGGGGAGGGCCCTCTATGGGTGGGCCCTATAGGAGGGGGAGGGGCCACTATGTGTGGGCCCTATAGGAGGAGGAGGAGGAGGGGCCACCATGGAAGGGGCGGGGCCTCTATGTGTGGGCCCTATAGGAGGGGGAGGGCCCTCTATGGGTGGGCCCTATAGGAGGGGGAGGGGCCACCATGGAAGGGGAGGGGCCTCTATGGGTGGGCCCTGTAATGGCGGGGGCGGATGGAGTAGTGGGGCAATGGCGGGGGCGGATGGAGTAGTGGGGCAATGGCGGGGGCGGATGGAGTAGTGGGGCAATGGCGGGGGCGGATGGAGTAGTGGGGCAATGGCGGGGGCGGATGGAGTAGTGGGGCAATGGCGGGGGCGGATGGAGTAGTGGGGCAATGGCGGGGGCGGATGGAGTAGTGGGGCAATGGCGGGGGCGGATGGAGTAGTGGGGCAATGGCGGGGGCGGATGGAGTAGTGGGGCAATGGCGGGGGCGGATGGAGTAGTGGGGCAATGGCGGGGGCGGATGGAGTAGTGGGGCAATGGCGGGGGCGGATGGAGTAGTGGGGCAATGGCGGGGGCGGATGGAGTAGTGGGGCAATGGCGGGGGTGGTCGTCCCTGACTCCGTTCTGAGTGTCCCCGGGGTGATGGAGTGCCGAGCTCACCCAGCGTTTGTAGCTGCCCCGTGCGGAGTCGGAGGAACAGCAGGAGGCCGTTCAGTCCCTCGAGCCTGTTCTGCCATTTAATTAACCATTGCTGATCTGTAACAACTCCATCTACCTGCCTGTGTTCCGTAACCCTTAATACCTTTGCCTAACAAAAATTTTTTAAATTTTGAGACGGTGGAAAAATGAAGGTTAATCCCGAGTCACTGTCTCAAAAACAGGAGTGCGGGAAGAGGAGACTCGGGTCCAGGGAGGGGAGAGGAGGTGAAAATGGTGGTTAAAGAGATGGTGATGGGAGATCACAGGTTTATGGGATGTAGATAGAAAGAAAGACTTGCCTTTATCAGGATGACCCAAAGCTTTGAAGTGCAGCCAATTTGCGCACAGCAAGCTCCCACAAACAGCAGTGTGGTAATAACCAGATAATCTGTTTTAGTGATGTTGGTTGAGGGATAAATGTTGACCAGGACACCGGGGAGAACTCCCCTGCTCGTCTTCAAATAGTGCCATGGGAACTTTTACATCCACCTGGTTTAATTTCTCATCCAAAAGATGGCACCTCAGCCAGTGCGGCGCTCCCTCAGCACTACATTGGGAGTGCAAGCCAGGATTATGGGGCTCGAGTCTCTAGAGTGGGACTCGATCCCACAATCTCCTGATCAGAGGTGAGAGTGCTGACACTGGTAAGGTTGCATTTATTGCCCATCCCTAGCTCCCCCGAGATGGTGATGGGTCTTCTCGAATCGCTGCAGTCCGTGTGCTGCTGGTGCTCCCACGATGGTATTGGGTGGGGAATTCCAGGATAATGACCCAGTGACGATGAACAGCAATAAATGCCCCAGTCAGGCTGGTCTTTGACTTTGGATGGGAACTAGAGGTGCCAATTGGGCCCCTCCTCTGTACTGATCCTTGTGATCATTACCCTAACTGCAGTGCTACTGACTGCCAAGGGCCGTGGTACTGAATTGTGGCACTGCCTGAGGGAGTGCTGAACCGAGGGTGATGGAAGGTGACTCACACAGTGAGCTCCTTATCTCTAATGTGCCACCCTGGGTGGTTACTGAGTGGAGGCCAGCCACCTGCTCAATGGGAGGGATAGAGAGAGAGAGAGCTGTATCATCTGCTGCACAGGTGCTGGGATCCAGTCCTCTCTCAGCCTGGCAGGCTATCAATGGGGTGTCAGCTGTGGCTCAGTGGGTAACATGCTCGCCTCTGAGTCAGAAGGTTGTGGGTTCAAGCCCCATTCCGGAGTTTTGAGCCCATAGTTTAGGCTGACACTCCCAGTGCAGTACTGAGGGAGCGCTGCGCTGTTGGAGGGTCAGTACTGAGGGAGGGCTGCACTGTCGGAGGGTCGGTACTGAGGGAGCGCTGCACTGTCAGAGGGTCAGTACTGAGGGAGCGCTGCACTGTTGGAGGGTCAGTACTGAGGGAGCGCTGCACTGTCGGAGGGTCAGTACTGAGGGAGCGCTGCACTGTCGGGTCAGTACTGAGGGAGCGCTGCACTGTCGGAGGGTCAGTACTGAGGGAGCGCTGCACTGTCGGAGGGGCCGTCTTTTGGATGAGGCGTTAAACCGAGGCCCTGTCTGCCCTCTCAGGTGGATGTAAAAGATCCCATGGCACTATTTGAAGAAGAGCAGGGGAGTTCTCCCCAGTGCCCTGGGGCCAATATTTATCCCTCAACCAACATCACTAAAACAGATTATTTGATCATTATCTCATTGTGTGCGCAAATTGTCTGCTGCGTTTCCTACATCAGTGACTATACTTCAAAAAAAGTACTTCATTGGCTGTAAAGCACTTTGGGCCGTCCTGAGGTCATGAAAGGTGCTGCATAAATGCGAGTTCTTTTTGTTTCTGTAAGACCCCTCTTCAAACCAACCCCCTTCTGGTGGATCATGTTTTGGCTCGGCAGCCAATTTTTGTCTGATTTCCGCTCCTGTGAAGTGCCTTGGGACGTTTTACCACGTTTACGTGTTATATAAATGCAGGTTGTTGGGGCTGAGGGTGAAGGGCTGAGCTGGGCCTTTGGGTTGTTTTACAGACCGATGTATCCTGTCGGTTTATTTGTTTCAGGTACAACGACCTCCATGTGTTTGAGCTGCAGGAAACGACACGAGTTATAGAGTGGATTCAGGATAGAAGTACGTTGGGCTTTGTCTGTCTGTCTGTGATGTATATTGAACACACACACACACACACACACACACACACACACTCGTACACACACACACATATATACGTACACACTCGCTGCTTTTCCAAAACAATACCTGATCTTGACCTTGGAGGGGGAGCAGATTCACCAGAATGATACCGGGGCTAAAAGGGTTAAATTATGAGGACAGGTTGCAGAGACTGGGCTTGTATTCCCTTGAGTGTAGAAGATTAAGGGGTGATCTAATTGAGGTATTTAAGGATTTGATAGGATAGGAACATAGGAACAGGAGGCCATTCAGCCCCTCAAGCCTGTTCTGTCATTCAATGAGATCATGGCTGATCTGTATCCTAACTCCATTTACCCACCTTGACTCCATCTCCCTTAATACCCTTGGCTATCAATCTCAGATTTAATCGGCATGGGCACGATGGGCCGAATGGCCTCCTTCTGTGCTGTAACTTTCTATGATTTCTATGAAGATTATTAATTGAGCATCAACTGCTTTCTGTGGGAGTGAGTTCCACACTTCTACCACCCTTTGCATGAAGAAGTGTTTCCTAACTTCTCTCCTGAACGGCCTGGCTCTGATTTTAAGGTTCTGCCCCCTTGTCCTAGATTCCCCCACCAGTGGAAAAAGTTTCTCTATCTACCCTATCAATTCCTCTCAAAATCCTAAAAACCTCAATCAAATCACCCCTTAACCTTCTATATCCCAGGGAATACAAGCCTAGTTTATGTAATCTCTCCTCATAATCTAACCCTTGGAGCCCTGGGTAACGTACTGGTGAATCTGCGCTGCACTCCTTCCAGAGAGAAACTATTTCCTCTGGTGGGGGGAGTCCAGAACAAGGGCGCATAACCTTAAAATTAGAGCCAGGCCGTTCAGGGGTGATGTCAGGAAGCACTTCTTCACACAAAGGGGAGTGGAAATCTGGAACTCTCTCCCCCAAAAAGCTGTTGAGGCTGGGGGTCAGTTGGAGTTTACAAAACTGAGATCGATAGATTTTTGTTGGGTAAGGGTTACGGAACCAAGGCGGGTAGATGGCATTAAGATACAGATCAGCCATGATCTAATGGAATGGCGGAACAGGCTCGAGGGGCTGAATGGCCTCCTCCCATTCCTGTGTTTTTTTTTGTCCCGAGTGTTCAGTCTCCTCTCCTGATCTCCATCCTGGCCCCGTGTCCATGTTCATCGTCTATTTGATTTGCGAAGGGCCCTGATGTGTTACGGCTGCTCTATAAAGACAGCCCCACACTGGCCGGTGTAACGTCGGAGGCGCCTGATACCCTGACTCTGCAATCCTCCTCCGTCCGGCAGGTATCTGCGTCGCCGGCTGCCACCTGGGGAAGAAGAATGAAATTCTCGAGCTCTCCCTCCCCCAGAAACTCTGCGCTAAAGGAAACAAGGTGAGGGAAAAAAAAAAAAAAAAATCACCGCCCGAGGGTGTTTGTTTGATCGAGGGGCGAGCCCGTTGCTTCCCGGTCGGAACCAGCAGAGAATCGATGGAGCAGCCAGAGTGTGGGAGGTGGGGGGAGAGATTAACTGCTGGGGCAAGGGAGGGGGATCCATTCGGCGCGGAGCGGTCCCAGGTGGTTAATTTCTGCCCCATGCGAGCGGTCGATGGAAGACCTGCCGAATCGGGTCTCACGGCCACTAGGGATCATGAGGAGTGTCTGGTGTTCCTCGTGCGCGGCTGTAACGGCGCAATCAGTCGGCGCGCGGTACTTATAACCTCAGTATTGTTATGAGTTCGAGCCTCTCCTCGAGCAGATGAACTTTGCGGAGCAGGCTCGAAGGGCCGAATGGCCTACTCCTGCCCCTGTTTTCTACGGGATGATTAGAGAGTTCATCTGCCCGGAGAGACCGACACTTTGCTGCTTCTAACTGTTTCTTAAGTGAACATAGAATCGTACAGAAGGAGGCCATTTGGACCATCGTGCCTGTGCTGGCTCTTTGAAAGAACCATCCAGTTAGTCCCACTTAGTTGTCCTTAGTGGTTTGATACATCTGAGTGTCTTGCTGGGCCCACTTTAGAGGGCAGTTAAGAGTCAACCACATTGGGTGTGGGATTGGAGTCACATATAGGCCCAGACCGGGTAAGGACGGCAGGTTCCCTTCTCTCGTGTGGTCTGGTCGGGGCTCTCTGTCCCCTGGGGGTCGGGAGGTCGGGGCTCTCTGTCCCCTGGGGGTCGGGAGGTCGGGGCTCTCTGTCCCCTGGGGGTCGGGAGGTCGGGGCTCTCTGTCCCCTGGGGGTCGGGAGGTCGGGGCTCTCTGTCCCCTGGGGGTCGGGAGGTCGGGCTCTCTGTCCCCTGGGGGTCGGGAGGTCGGGGCTCTCTGTGCCCTGGGGGTCGGGAGGTCGGGGCTCTCTGTGCCCTGGGGGTCGGGAGGTCGGGGCTCTCTGTGCCCTGGGGGTCGGGAGGTCGGGGCTCTCTGTCCCCTGGGGGCGGGAGGTCGGGGCTCTCTGTCCCCTGGGGGTTGGGAGGTCGGGGCTCTCTGTGCCCTGGGGGTCGGGACTGATCCCAAACCCTATTTGAGTTACCATTGCCCTGTTGCCTTTACCCGTTCCATTTCTCCTGTAGGGACTTTGTCCGGAGAGAGACTTCAAAGTGGAACACGGCGGCTTCTCGGACCGGCCCATTTATGATTTGAATCATGTCCCGGGAACCAGGTAGGGGTGATTCTCGGTGTCCAGCTCGCAGTCTATAGCAGAGTGACTGTGGGACACCAGGGACGGTCACTGCGGGTCTGCCTTGCCACTGGTTTTAGTTTTTGTGTCTTTTATTCCCTCTCCTGCCTCCGTGCTTTTTAAATTGATCTTCAAGGCTTCACGTAGTAACATAGAAAAGACTGCGGTCCATCTCGTTCACCTTCTCCCATCCTGGGAGTCACACGATACAGCAATAATGGAGTTGTTGACCAATCACAGCAATCAATCTCTGTCAGTGAGTCCACAACAGACCCAGACTTGTGGGGGGGGCGGTGGTGGGGGGAGGGAGTTGGTGAGCAACACTCTGAATTTTCCACTGGGAGCCCCAGCCCAATTTGAATGGGCTACTTGTCTACTGGGCCTTAGGTTTAACGTCTCATCTGAAAGACGGCCCCTCGGGCACTGCCCCTCAGACGGTGCGGTGCCCCCCTCGGGCGGTGCCCCTCGGGCGGTGCGGCGCCCCCCTCGGGCGGTGCGACGCCGCCCCTCGGCGCTGCCCCAGAGTGTCAGCCTATGTTTTGGGCTCAAGTCTCTGGAGTGGGACTCGAACCCACAGCCTTCGCGAGTGATACCACTGAGCTATGGCTGAGACTGTAAAGTATAATCACTGTTGTAATGTAGGAAAACCAGCGGCCAATTTGCGCACAGCAAGATCCCACAAACAGTAATTAAATAAATGACGAGTTTTTAGTGCTGTTGCTTGAGGGATAAATATTGGCCAGGATCCAATGGCACAATTCGAAGAAGAGCAAGGGAGTTCTCCCCGGTGTCCTGGCCGATATTTATCACTCAACCAACATCATTTTAAAAAAAACAAATTTATTAGTTAATCATCTCATTGCTGATAATGGAATCTTGCTGTGCAAAATGACTGCTGCATTTGTGCACCTAACTGCAGTCAGTGCACTTTAAAGTAGTTCATTGTCTGTGACGTGCTTTTAGATGTGACGAGGTGCTGTATAAACCTGGGTCTGTCCCACTCTGGTGACTCTCTTTTCCTCTGTTTTATTGTCTCATTTCTAGAGGGATAGAATTGAAAAGCAGAGAAGTTATGTTAAACTTGTACAGAACGTTGGTTAGACCACACTTGGAGTATTGTGCACAGTCCTGGTCTCCATATTATAGAAAGGATATAGAGGCACTGGAGAAGGTGAAAAAACATTTACTAGGATGATACCAGAACTGAGAGGATATAATTATCAGGAAAGGCTGAACAGGCTGGGGCTCTTTTCTCTAGAAAAGGGAAGACTGAGGGGTGACCTGATCGAGGTCTTTAAGATTATGAAAGGGTTTGATAGGGTAGACGTGGAGAAGATGTTTCCACTTGTGGGGGAGACCAGAACTAGGGACCATAAATATAAGATAGTCACTAATAAATCCAATAGGGAATTCAGGAGAAACTTCTTTACCCAGAGAGTGGTGAGAATGTGGAACTCGCTCCCACAAGGAGTAGTTGAGGTGAATACATTTAAGGGGAAGCTAAATAAACACAAGGGAGAAAGGAATAGAAGGATATGCTGATAGGGTGAGATGTTGTAGGGAGAGGGGCGATTCGAGTGGAGCATTAACACCGGCATAGACCAGTTGGGCCGAATGGCCTGTTTCTGTGGTGTAGTTTTGATGTAACCGTCAGTAACTCTGATTCTATCTCCGTAGCCTTCTGGTGAGCAGTGGACCCCCCGACACCTCGCTACAGGTCTGGCGCTTGGCAACAGACGAGAGCAGTGAGTGAATCGGACACATCGAGTTTGTGGTCAGCGCGATCAACCATTGGCCGGACCGGGGTGGTGGGGGGGTCAGTGGTCAGGTTGCCTCGATGCCACTATTAACAATGGAGACGTTGCTTCATCTCTAGCCTTTCAGTCATGTCTCCATGTGTTTTCTCTCTAGCCATCTGCCTCGCCTGTTGGTTTCGAGTGTAAAATATCTGTTTGTATTCATCCATCCATTCTTCTGCCAGGCAGACCCAGCTGTGGGCTGAGTACCTTTGGGGAAAGTACGGGCAGAACTCCTCCCCCTCCCCCTCGGGAAAGGGGCCACGGTGGTGGGGAGATTTAATCCAAGGGACTGGCTGGATTCTCAGCACTGACCCCTCATCTCCGCTATTGTGCCTCGAACTTACATAGGAGCACAAGGAGGCCATTCAGCCCCTCGAGCCTGTTCCACCATTCAATTCGATCATGGCTGATCTGTATCTTAAGTCCATTTTCTGGCCTTTGCCCCATATCCCTCGATACCCTTACCCAACAAAAATCTATCAATTAGTAATGAAAACTCAAATTGACCCCCAGCCTCAACAGCTTTTTGGGGGAGAGAGTTCCAGATTTCCACTCCCCTTTGTGTGAAGAAGTGCTTCCTGACATCACCCCTGAACGGCCTGGCTCTAATTTTAAGGTTCTGCCCCCTTGTTCTGGACTCCCCCCACCAGAGGAAATAGTTTCTCTCTATCGACCCGATCGAATCCTTTAATCATCTTAAACACCTCAACTAGATCACCCCTTAATCTTCTAAACTCAAGGGAATACAGGCCCAGTCTATGCAACCTGTCCTCGTAATTTAACCCTTTTAGCCCCAGTACCATTCCCCCCAGTGACCACCATCAGGGACCTAGGCTGATTTTCTCACCCCTTTCCCTCCCCATTCCTAACAGAGGACTGCTTTAAAACAAAAATCATTCTCAGAATGTGGGCCTCGCTGGCAAGGCCAGCATTTATTGCCCATCCCTAATTGCCCTTGAGAAGGTGGTGGTGAGCCGCCTTCTTGAACCGCTGCAGTCCGTGTGGTGAAGGTTCTCCCACAGTGCTGTTAGGAAGGGAGTTCCAGGATTTTGACCCAGCGATGAAGGAACGGTGATATATTTCCAAGTCGGGATGGTGTCTGACTTGGAGGGGAACGTGCAGGTGGTGTTGTTCCCATGTGCCTGCTGCCCTTGTCCTTCTAGGTGGTAGAGGTCGAGGGTTTGGGAGGTGCTGTCGAAAAATTACGCTGAAGGGAATTGGACATCAATGGTCAGCTGCCGTGGGGGAGATCAGCTCGCTCGGGACTGGTCAGACATTGAGCTCGACACCTGGTCTGTGCATAGCTCAGGAGCATCATAGAATCATAGAATCATAGAATCATAGAATCATAGAAGTTACAACATGGAAACAGGCCCTTCGGCCCAACATGTCCATGTCGCCCAGTTTATACCACTAAGCTAGTCCCAATTGCCTGCACTTGGCCCATATCCCTCGATACCCATCTTCCCCATGTAACTGTCCAAATGCTTTTTAAAAGACAAAATTGTACCCGCCTCTACTACTGCCTCTGGCAGCTCGTTCCAGACACTCACCACCCTTTGAGTGAAAAAATTGCCCCTCTGGATCCTTTTGTATCTCTCCCCTCTCACCTTAAATCTGTGCCCCCTCGTTATAGACTCCCCTACCTTTGGGAAAAGATTTTGACTATCGACCTTATCTATGCCCCTCATTATTTTATAGACTTCTATAAGATCACCCCTTAACCTCCTACTCTCCAGGGAATAAAGTCCCAGTCTGTCTAACCTCTCCCTGTAAGTCAAACCATCAAGTCCCGGTAGCATCCTAGTAAATCTTTTCTGCACTCTTTCTAGTTTAATAATATCCTTTCTATAATAGGGTGACCAGAACTGTACACAGTACTCCAAGTGTGGCCTCACCAATGCCCTGTACAACTTCAACAAGACATCCCAACTCCTGCATTCAATGTTCTGACCAATGAAACCAAGCATGCTGAATGCCTTCTTCACCACCCTATCCACCTGTGACTCCACTTTCAAGGAGCTATGAATCTGTACTCCTAGATCTCTTTGTTCTATAACTCTCCCCAACGCCCTACCATTAACGGAGTAGGTCCTGGCCCGATTCGATCTACCAAAATGCATCACCTCACATTTATCTAAATTAAACTCCATCTGCCATTCATCGGCCCACTGGCCCAATTTATCAAGATCCCGTTGCAATCCTAGATAACCTTCTTCACTGTCCACAATGCCACCAATCTTGGTGTCATCTGCAAACTTACTAACCATGCCTCCTAAATTCTCATCCAAATCATTAATATAAATAACAAATAACAGCGGACCCAGCACCGATCCCTGAGGCACACCGCTGGACACAGGCATCCAGTTTGAAAAACAACCCTCGACAACCACCCTCTGTCTTCTGTCGTCAAGCCAATTTTGTATCCAATTGGCTACCTCACCTTGGATCCCATGAGATTTAACCTTATGTAACAACCTACCATGCGGTACCTTGTCAAATGCTTTGCTGAAGTCCATGTAGACCACGTCTACTGCACAGCCCTCATCTATCTTCTTGGTTACCCCTTCAAAAAACTCAATCAAATTCGTGAGACATGATTTTCCTCTCACAAAACCATGCTGACTGTTCCTAATTAGTCCCTGCCTCTCCAAATGCCTGTAGATTCTGTCCCTCAGAATACCCTCTAACAACTTACCCACTACAGATGTCAGGCTCACTGGTCTGTAGTTCCCAGGCTTTTCCCTGCCGCCCTTCTTAAACAAAGGCACAACATTTGCTACCCTCCAATCTTCAGGCACCTCACCTGTAGCGGTGGATGATTCAAATATCTCTGCTAGGGGACCCGCAATTTCCTCCCTAACCTCCCATAACGTCCTGGGATACATTTCATCAGGTCCCGGAGATTTATCTACCTTGATGCGCGTTAAGACTTCCAGCACCTCCCTCTCTGTAATATGTACACTCCTCAAGACATCACTATTTATTTCCCCAAGTTCCCTAACATCCATGCCTTTCTCAACCGTAAATACCGATGTGAAATATTCATTCAGGATCTCACCCATCTCTTGTGGTTCCGCACATAGATGACCTTGTTGATCCTTAAGAGGCCCTACTCTCTCCCTTGTTACCCTTTTGCCCTTTATGTATTTGTAGAAGCTCTTTGGATTCACCTTTGCCTGATCTGCCAAAGCAATCTCATATCCCCTTTTTGCCCTCCTGATTTCTCTCTTAACTCTACTCCGGCAATCTCTATACTCTTCAAGGGATCCACTTGATCCCAGCTGCCTATGCATGTCATATGCCTCCTTCTTATTTTTGACTAGTGCCTCAATCTCCCGAGTCATCCAAGGTTCCCTACTTCTACCAGCCTTGCCCTTCACTTTATAAGGAATGTGCTTACACTGAACCCTGGTTAACACACTTTTGAAAGCCTCCCACTTACCAGACGTCCCTTTGCCTGCCAACAGACTCTCCCAATCAACTTCTGAAAGTTCCTGTCTAATACCATCAAAATTGGCCTTTCCCCAATTTAGAATTTTAACTTTTGGGCCAGACCTATCCTTCTCCATAGCTATCTTAAAACTAATGGAATTATGATCACTGGTCCCAAAGTGATCCCTCACTAACACTTCTGTCACCTGCCCTTCCTTATTTCCCAAGAGGAGGTCAAGTTTTGCCCCCTCTCTAGTCGGGCCATCCACATACTGAATGAGAAATTCCTCCTGAATACACTCAACAAATTTCTCTCCATCCAAGCCCCTAATGCTATGGCTGTCCCAGTCAATGTTGGGAAAGTTAAAGTCCCCTACTATTACCACCCTATTTTTCTTGCAGCTGTCTGTAATCTCCTTACATATTTGCTCCTCAATTTCCCGTTGACTATTTGGGGGTCTGTAGTACAATCCTATCAAAGTGATCTCTCCCTTCTTATTTTTCAGTTCTACCCATATGGACTCAGTGGGCGAACCCTCGGATATATCCCCTCTCACTACTGCCGTGATGTTCTCCCTAATCAAGAACGCAACTCCCCCTCCTCTCTTACCTCCTGCTCTATCTTTCCTATAGCATCTGTACCCTGGAACATTGAGCTGCCAGTCCTGCCCCTCCCTTAGCCATGTTTCAGTAATAGCTATAACATCCCAGTCCCATGTACCCATCCATGCCCTGAGTTCATCTGCCTTGCCCATCAGACTTCTTGCATTGAAATAAATGCAGTTTAATCTAGTCTTCCCTTGGTCTTTGCCCTGCTTTCTCAGACCATCTGTCCGGTCATGTTCTGTACACTCTCCCTTACTGCCTTTTGTTTCTGTCACCACTTTATTTCCCACTGACTTCCTGCATCGGTTCCCATCCCCCTGCCACATTAGTTTAAACCCTCCCCAACAGCACTAGCAAACACTCCCCCTAGGACATTGGTTCCAGTCCTGCCCAGATGCAGACCGTCCAATTTGTACTGGTCCCACCTCCCCCAGAACCGGTTCCAATGGCCCAGGAATTTGAATCCCTCCCTCTTGCACCATCTCTCAAGCCACGTATTCATCTTAGCTATCCTGTCATTCCTACTCTGACTAGCCCGTGGCACTGGTAGCAATCCTGAGATTACTACCTTTGAGGTCCTACTCTTTAGTTTAACTCCTAACTCCCTAAATTCAGCTTGTAGGACCTCATCCTGTTTTTTACCTATATCGTTGGTGCCTATATGCACCACGACAACTGGCTGTTCACCCTCCCCCTCCAGAATGTCCTGCAGCCATTCGGCCCATCGTGCCCATGCTAGTTCTTTGAAAGAGCTATCCAATTAGTCCCACTCCCCTGCTCTTTCCCCATAGCCCAGCAATTTTTTTTTTCATGTATTCACCCAATTCCATTTTTGAAAGAGGTCCCTTTTGGAATTCTCTACCCCAGAGGGCTGTGGATGCTGAGTTGTTGAATATTTTCAAGACTGAGATGGATGGATTTTTGGACTCTCGGGGAATCGAGGGATATGGGGATTGAGCAGGAAAGTGGAGTTGAGGTTGAAGATCAGCCATGATCTGATTGAATGCTGGAGCAGGCTCGAGGGGCCGAATGGCCGACTCCCGCTCCTATTTCTTATGTTCTGTTTTGAAAGTTCCTGTTGAACCTGCTTCCACCGCCCATCCCAGCAGATTTTTTTGAATAACCCCCGCTCTTCTCATCCTTAATTATTTTGTGGAACAGGGTGTTGGAACCTGTAATAAAAACAGAAAATGCTGGAAACACTCAGCAAGTCAGGCAGCATCTGTGGAGAAAGAAACAGAGTTAATGTTTCATGTCGATGACCTTTCGTCAGACTGGGAGTAGTTAAAGGTTTAACAGTTTTTAAGCAAGTACAGAGCCAGGCAAAGGAGGGGAGGGGAGAAAAGAACAAAAGGGAAGGTCTATGATAGGGTGGAGAGCAGGAGTGATTAAATGACTGAAGGGATGATGGTACAAGGCAAGGAGGGTGGTAATGGGACAAATAAAGAAACAAAAGATGGGTCTAGAGGAGCTGTAAATGGCAACAACAGAACCGTTACCAGCACCTGCTGTCCGAAAAAATGGGAGCAGTGGCTATGATCTGAAGTTATTGAAATCAGTGTTGTGTCCAGAAGGTTGTAAAGTGCCTAAACGAAAGATGAGGTGCTGTTCCTCGAGTCTGTTGGAACCTGTTCCCGTCACTGCTGGGAACCACCTGCTGTTGTTTTCATCACCACTAGAGGACACTGTGGCCTCGACAGTGAAATTTCACAGAATAGAATCTTACAGCACAGGAGGAGGCCATTCAGCCCATCGTGCCTGTGCCGGCTCTTTGTAAGAGCTATCCAATTAGCCCCACTCCCCATAGCCTTGTTCAGCTGGAGAATTGTGTCCAATTCTGGGCACCACACTTTAGGAAGGATGTGAAGGCCTTGGAGAGGGTGCAGAGGAGATTTATTAGAATGGTACCAGGGATGAGGGACTTCAGTTATGTGGAGAGACTGGAGAAGCTGGGATTGTTCTCCTTAGAGCAGAGAAGGTTAAGGGGAGATTTAATAGAGGCATTCAGGGGTTTTGATAGAGTAGATAGATAGGGAGAAACTGTTTCCACTGTCAGGAGGTTCAGTAACCAGAGGGCACAGATTTAAGGTAACTGACAAAAAAATCGAGGGGGGAGATGAGGAGAATTTTTTTTAGGCAGCGAGTTGTTCTGATCTGGAATGCGCTGCCTGAAAGGGCGGTGGAAGCAGATTCAATAATAACTTTCAAAAGGGAATTGGAAAAATACTTGAAAAGGAGAAATGTACAGGACAATGGGGAAAGAGCAGAGGAGTGGGACTGATTGGACAGCTCTTTCAAAGAGCCGGCACAGGCACGATGGGCTGAATGGCCTCCTCCTGTGCTGTATGATTCCATGATTCAGCCGGCGGTAGGAGTGCTACGATGGGTCTCGAGCTCCCCTGGATTAATGAGGGCGGAAAATCAGCCTGGGTTCCTGCTCCTGCTCGCTCTCCTGCGTTTGTAAAACATCGGATTGTTGGGTGAGGACAGAAATCGGACTGGCTGGTGATGCCCCCCTTGGTCAAATTATCTTTGCACAAATAGCTAACTGAGGAACGGTCCGATTGGTCGAGGTAATTGGGGGGTTCCCTGGCCACATGGGACCGAATTCCAGCGAGGAGTCGGGAGAGTAAAGGGATAAAAAAGAGAGACTTAATAATCTTTAGGAAAGCAGCATCTTTTTTTTGATTTGATCTCCAGCTGCTGTCCATCCTTTTGGCCCAGGTGTGGGGGGTGAAGGATGGAACAGTGCTGTTAGGGAGGGAGTTCCAGGATTTTGACCCAGTGACGATGAAGGAACGGTGATATATTTCCAAGTCGTTGGAGGGGACCCTGCAGGTGGTGTTGTTCCCATGTACCTGCTGCCTTTGCCCTTTCAGGCGGTGGAGGTCGTGGGTTTGGGAGTTGCTGTCGAAGAAGCCTTGGCGAGTTGCTGCAGTGCTTGTACCCGGAGTGTGAGTAAAGCTGGGCTAGGGTCACATGGGTCATCCGTCATCGCTAACTCTGCCATTCTCCCCGGGACAGACGCCATTGAACTGGTCAGCACGCTCCAGCACCAGGCAGCAGGCGGCCGCTGGGCGAAAATCTCCGTCACCTGCTCTCCGACCCCTCAGGTACTTCATGGTTCAAAGGTCAGCGACCTCACAATCCAAGAAATCGAGTCGCAGAAGGTGCGGTTCACCGTAGGTACGTCACACGCAGAGTCTCCGAGCAACTGCTGATTCAGGGTCCCACCCGAAGTAGCTTCCCCATCAGGCGGAACAATCCTGGGGGGAGGGAAATGAATAGGTCCCTCTGACTGGGCTGTCTCCCCGCCCCCCCCCCAGGGAAGGTTGCTGACCCCAAGTCAGTCTGAATGTGAAATGAGTTAGTGGAACATCGATGTCCCAGGATGTGGGTTGATGACCAGTGTGGGGAAGGGACTGTTTCCTGCAGGGCGGAGGGGCCACGCTGTGGGCTCTCGCTCGAGTACCCTGGGAGCAGGTCTCTCCCGCCTGCCCTCTCGACTTGGGTCAGTGGTTCAGAGAATAAGGGGAGATTCTTAGACTGGGAGCGAGAATCAGAGGGAGAGCGATGGGGTGAAAAGTATAATGAGACAGTTAGGAAACAGGACAGAATCTCGTCCGGTTCGCAAAATAGTTTGTTTACTCTAGTGAGTGAAATAATTGAGATTCTGTACAGTGGAAGTGAACGGGAAGGGATTGGGTCCATTGGGAATCTGTACAGAGGGAGTGAATGGGAAGGGATTGGGTCCATTGGGAATCTGTACAGAGGGAGTGAATGGGAAGGGATTGGGTCCATTGGGAATCTGTACAGAGGGAGTGAATGGGAAGGGATTGGGTCCATTGGGAATCTGTACAGAGGGAGTGAATGGGAAGGGATTGGGTCCATTTGGATTCTATACATTGGGAGTGAACATATTCTATACATTGGGAGTGAACGGGAAGGGATTGGGTCCATTGGGATTCTGTACCGAGGGAGGGAATGGGAAGGGATTGGGTCCAGTGGGATTCTGTACTGAGGGAGGGAATGGGAAGGGTTTGGGTCCAGTGGGATACAGTGGGAGTGAAGAGATTGAGGAGGAGTAAAATGCTGACCCTGGGCAGTAATCCGTTGGCACTGATCTGCAGGCTTGTTGTCGGGTGCCAGCTAACAGGAGGGTTTGTTATTTCTCCCCAGGGGCCGATGTTCACGACCCAATCAGTGTGCTGGAGTTTCTCGACCATTCCACCTTCTCAATCTGCTCCCTGAACGGCTGCCTATGGTTGGCCGATACCCGGCAGCGGCCCAGTCTGATTGGACGCTCGGACTTGCCCGCGAGCAGCAGCAGTGGCTGCCATTGGACGATGGGTTTGGGGTCCGGCCACTCGAAGGCGGCCATGCTTTCCTCGGACGGACATGTGGCGGTGACGGATTTCCGAGATCTGAACAAGACCCTGAGCCTCGCGGAGCTGAGGGTTCCCACCTCCGGCCTGAACAATGACTATCTGTGCCTGACCTGGGCACCCTGTCTGCAGGGCCACATCGCAGTGTCTGGTACGTTCTGGGTGGGCCGGGGAACATGAGGAGGCCATTCAGCCCCTCGAGGCTGTTCAGCCATTCAATTACATCGTGGCTGATTTGTATCTTAACCCCATCTATTTGCCTTAGTTCCATAACCCTTAATACCTTTCATCAAAAGCAAAATACTGCGGGTGCTGGAAATCTGAAATAAAAACAGAAAATGCTGGAAAACACTCAGCAAGTGAGGCAGCATCTGTGGAGAAAGAAACAGAGTTAACGTTTCAGGTCGATGACCTTTCCCTTAATACCCTTGCCTAACAAAAATCAATCAGTCTCGGTTTTGAAATTTTCAGTTGACCCCCAGCCTCAACAGCTTTTTGGGGGAGAGAGTTCCAGATTCCCACTCCCCTTTGTGTGAAGAAATGCTTCCTGACATCACCCCTGAACAGCCTGGCTCTAATTTTAAGGTTCTGCCCCCTTGTTCTGGACTCTCCCACCAGAGGAAATAGTTTCTCTCTATCGACCCTATCAAATCCTTCAATCATCATAAACACCTCGATTAGATCACCCCTTAATCTTCTAAACTCAAGGGAACACAAGCCTGGTCTTTGCAATCTGTCCTCACAATTTAACCCTTTAAGCCCTGGTATCATTCTGGTGAATCTGTGCTGCACCCCCTCCAAGGCCAGTATATCCTTCCTGAGGTTCAGTGCTCAGTGGACTCAGTGCTCCAGCATACTGGAATATTCTATTCTTTAAAGAAAAACATGGTCAGTCTCGAAGGTGGGATTGTGACCAAAAGCTGGGTCAAAGAGGTAGGTTTTAAGGAGTGTCTTAAAGGAGGAGAGAGAGGCGGAGAGGTTTAGGGAGGGAATTCCAGAGCTCAGGGCCCAGGCAGCTGAAGGCATGGCCGCCAATGGTGGAGCGATGGAAATCAGGGATGGACAAGGGGCCAGAATTGGAGGAGTGCAGAGATCTTGGAGGGCTGAAGGAGGTTACAGAGGGAGGGGGGAGACCATGGAGGGATTTTAAAATAAGGATGAGAATTGTAGAAACTCTGCTGACTCTCCGTGTCTTGTCTCGCACGTCAAGGAATGGCCACTTCGGTGAAGTACTGGGAGGATCTTTACCCTCAGGGAGTTGTGGGGGCGGGGGAGGTGTCTGTACCCCCAGGGAGAGTGGAGGGGGGTACTGTACCCCAGGGAGAGTGGAGGGGGGTACTGTACCCCAGGGAGAGTGGAGGGGGGTACTGTACCCCAGGGAGAGTGGAGGGGGGTACTGTACCCCAGGGAGAGTGGAGGGGGGTACTGTACCCCAGGGAGAGTGAGGAGAGGAGAAGAGAAGAGAAGAGAACTGTACCCCAGGGAGGGGGGGATGACCCGTACCCCAGGGAGGGGGGAGGGGGGGCCGTACCCCAGGGAGGGGGGAGGGGGGGCCGTACCCCAGGGAGGGGGGAGGGGGGGCCGTACCCCAGGGAGGGGGGAGGGGGTGAACTGTACCCCAGGGAGGGGGGAGGGGGTGAACTGTACCCCAGGGAGGGGGGAGGGGGTGAACTACCCCAGGGAGGGCAGGGGGGAACTGTACCCCAGGGAGGGGGGAAGGGGGTGACCTGTACCCCAGGGAGGGGGGAGGGGGTGAACTGTACCCCAGGGAGGGGGGAGGGGGTGAACTACCCCAGGGAGGGCAGGGGGGAACTGTACCCCAGGGAGGGGGGAAGGGGGTGACCTGTACCCCAGGGAGGGCAGAGGGGAACTGTACCCCAGGGAGGGGGGGAACTGTACCCCAGGGAGGGCAGGGGGGAACTGTACCCCCAGGGAGAGAGGGGGGGAGCCCCCACAACACACGTGTTTGATGTTTCTGTACAGCCGTTGTGATTGTTGTTTTGTTTCTTTCTGTGGAAGGTTTTAATGGGACAGTTCACGTTTACGACACCAGCTCGTGGTCAGCAGACTCCGGCAGCGTGGAGCCGACCTTCGTCCACAGAGGTCACGGTGTCACCGCAGAGCCTAACCGCGAGATCCCGCCGGTCACCAGACACGCCTGGCACCCGTGGAAACCGCAGACTCTGCTCTCGGCCGCAGGCGACAGCTCCTTCCACGTCTGGGATTGGGTGGCTGGCAACAGTGCCCGGTGATCACGCTGCGGCTTCCAGCTCTGTCTCCCGTCTGCCCCCCGCCCGAGTCTCTCCGTCTGCCCCTCCTCCCACTTCCCCCCCACCACCGAGTCTCGCTGGTTAGTGATTCCGCTACCGGCATTCATTCAGGGGCATCGTCTTCAGAGGACAGCGGAGAGAGCCCCCCCCCCCCCCCCCCCCGGTCAGCGGGAGATGCCGGTCAGCGGGAGAATATCTAGTTTAGATCTGATGGGTTGTTGCTGGGACTTGTGTAACAGCTCAGCCCCCTCTCGACTCATCAACCCCAGAAGAATGACTGACCGACCAAGTGTCCCCTCGAGAGTCCGGGCCCTCTCCCTCCCTGTCCCCTCGAGAGTCCGGGCCCTCTCACTGACAGTGCCCCGGGTTTGTGAGGGGGCAGAAAAATGGCCAGGGATCGATAGCCAGTGACTCCCTGTTGGAAAGCACATGAGCAAATGTCTGTGAAGCCCAAGGATTGGGCTCGGTTGTGATGCACCCCACTGATGAATAGCTTGCTGACGCTCACTATCTGGGCACAAACTGTAGAATGACGGCCTGGGTGCGGTATCGAGGAACCTGCACCCTGAAAGGGGTCTCCGCCTTCAGTAGCCAGGGGTGAAATGGCAAAGCATTTTGTTTTTAATAATTAAATGGTACCCTGTTTATTACTGTGATCTCTCTCTCTGTGCCAGGACTGACTTTGTGGAGCACGGATTAGTCTGTACAAAATGTTATTCTCTATCAAACGAATGGACCGTTTAAAGATTTAAAATATCCGCGTAACTGTCCCCAGTTCATCACCCGCTCTGTAGCCCGGTTTACGACCCGCTCTCTGCCTGGTTTGTGATTTATTCTGTGCCCGGTCGAGCTGTTCAGGGTTGGCGACCCCGTGCTGACGCAGTCGGTGCCTTTACCCACTGAGCTACTGGGGGCAGCTCAGAAAATGGAGATCTTTTATTTTTAAAAGGTGTTTTTTTAAAAAAAATGTCTTTTTGGGGAGGAGACGAGGTCAAGAATTGTAAACAACCGCTCCCACCGACTGGGTAGTTTCCTGTCATTGTGCTGATTGTACGCGGTTGGAGGATGCATCTGAACCGTGGGAGCTTTATACAGAGTGGACCCTGTGATAACCTGGTACAGAAGGGGTGATGGGGGGGTGGGGGAAATTCCGAGCCCAGCCCTTGTCTTGCTGAAGGAATTTTGTGACGGGCCGGACTGCGCTCTGTCGAAGCAGCACAGGCACGTCACGGCCCCCGGCATTATCTCGGTCAGATCTGGACTTCCCCACCCTTCGCTTCCTGTGGTTTTGCCCAGAAAAGTTGTCGCTGTGAGCGAGTTCTTAAAAAAAAACTCTGCTGCATTTTGCAACTTGTGTTGAGTTTTCTTAAAGATTTTGATTTTGTTTTGGGAATGATAAATTGGACTTTTAGCTGGTCTTTGGTGAGCTGCACGGGGTTGTTTTCATTTTTGTGCATTTTAAAAATTGTTGTTCACATTTTTTGCCTCCCACCAGTGTGGGGAATTTAACTCTCTATTTAAGGACGCTACACTGGCACCATGGGCATTCCCATGGGGATTTTCCTGCCATTTACGAGATATGCAGGAGTAGGTCCAATTGTATCTCAGGCAGTGTGTCCTGAACTGCCGTTGCCCATGAGGGTCTGTAGTCCTCCCCAGTTACCTGGGCACGTACAAAGAGATTTGCCTCGACTTCACCCAGGAAGTAATGGCAGAACCTCGCCGCCTCCTGCAGCCCGAACAGTGCTGTGAAAGTTCCACACAAATGGCTCCTGTCTGTCAGGGGGCCAGGCTCCTGTGTACCCTGTCCTCAGGGGAAATCATACTAGCTGCAGACAAAGGAAGGGAGCTTAGAGGGAGGGCTTTTTGTTTCAAGTACTTTCCTACTGTGTATTTAAAAATATATATAATATGGAACAGGAGACCATTCAGCCCCTCGAGCCTGTACTGCCACTCAGTTAGATCATGGCTGATCTGTATCTTAACCCCATTTACCTGCCTTGGTTCCGTAACCCTGAATCCCCTTACCCAACAAAAATCGATCAATCTGTTTTGAAATTTTCAATTGACCCCCAGTCTCAACAGCCTTTTTGGGGGAGAGAGTTCCAGATTTCCACTCGCCTTTGTGTGAAGAAGTGCTTCCTGACATCACCCCTGAACGGCCTGGCTCTAATTTTAAGGTTCTGCCCCCTTGTTCTGGACTCTCCCACCAGAGGAAATAGTTTCTCTCTATCTACCCTAACGAATCCTCTAATCATCTTAAAAACCTCAATTAGATCACCCCTTAATCAAGGGAATACAAACCTAGTCTATGCAACCTGCCCTCATAACCAGCCCCAAGTTTACTTGGGACTGGTTTGCAGTTGGTTAATTTGTACACAGAGATGGACCTGCTGCAGAGACTGGAGGGAGAGTCGGAGGGGAGAGTGCATCTATAATTCAGGCTCACAATGAACTTTCATAAACAGTTTGATATATATTTTAATTCGGTTTATGTATAAATCTTTATACCAGGCACAAAAAATACATAAATAAACATCAAGACAAAATGGAAGAAGGTACATGGGCACAGAACAAGATAGAGGCAATCGCAGAGAGGGGCCAATGATTGAGGTTTCCCCGAGAGCAGCAATGAAAAGAAATCACCAGAATTTGAATTGTGGAGAATTGGGAGAGGTGATCGAATGTGCAGTGGGACAGATGGGTTTTGAGGATGTCGTTTAAAGGTGGACGGATGGCCCTAGAGGGACAGGGCCCCCAGTTTTATGGGACATGGGGCCCTCTACCTGAGGTTGGGTCTGGAGCCTGTGGCTGAGATGGTGTAGAGGGAGCTTTACTCTGTCTGACCTGGGACGTACCTGCAAAGCGTTTTATTCCCCATGCCAGCCTGCACCGCGATGAGGGCAAAGTAGAAGACACAGAATTACATCGAATGTACAGCACAGAAACTGGCCATTCGGCCCAACTGGTCTATGCTCCACACGCGTATCCTCCCTCCCTACTTCATCTCACCCTATCGGCATAAAGTTCTATTCCTTTCTCCCTCATATGTTTATCCAGCTTCCCCTTAAATGTATCTTTACTATTTGCCTCAACTACTCCTTGTGATAGTGAGTTCCACATTCTCACCACTCTCTGAGTAAATAAGTTTCTCCTGAATTCCCTATTGGATTTATTAGTGACTATCTTATATTTATGGTCCCCTAGTTCTGGTCTCCCCCACAAGTGGAAACATCTCCACGTCTACCCTATCAAACCCTTTCATAATCTTATCAGGTCACTCCTCAGCCTTCTCTTTCCTAGAGAAAAGAGCCCCAGCCTGTTCAATCTTTCCTGATCGGTATAACCTTCTCAGTTCTGCTATCATCCTTGTAAATCTTTTCTGCACCTTCTGCAGTGCCTCTCTATCCAGACAATGATCTGATTACTTCATCACGCCTGGAATATCCACCATATCCACTCGTAAACAGAGAAAAGTTCATCGCAGCAAGAATAATAATCCATGGCTTGTGACAGATAGTTGGAAACGAGCAGGAGATGATGTGACTGGGCAGGCTCATTAGATGCCGCCTCGTGGACAGGACATGCTCAGTAAGGCCGGGATAGTTTTGTAAATGGTGAACATCATGCAACACGGACTGTCCGTTCGCAAGGTCTTGGAGAGGGTGCAGAGGAGATTTACCAGAATGGTACCAGGGATGAGGGACTTCAGTTATGTGGAGAGACTGGAGAAGCTGGGGTTGTTCTCCTTAGAACAGAGAAGATCGGGAGGAGATTTGATCGAGGTGTTCAAAATCACGAGGGGTTTTGATAGAGTAAATAAGGAGAAACTGTTTCCAGTGGTAGAAGGGTTGGTAACCAGAGGACACAGATTTAAGATAATTGGCAAAAGAGCCAGAGGGGAAATAAGAAAATTTTTTCCGCAGCGAGTTGTTCTGATCTGGAATGCGCTCCCTGAAAAGGCGGTGGAAGCAGATTCAATAATAACTTTCAAAAGGCAATTTGGATACTCAAAGGAAACAGTTGGGGGATGGGGTGCCAATCAAGCGGGCTGCTTTGTCCTGGATGGCGTTGAGCTGCTTGAGTGTTGTTGGAGCTGCTCCCATCCAGGCAAGTGGAGAGTATTCCATCACACTCCTGACTGGTGCATTGCAGATGGTGGAGAGGCTTTGGAGAGCACGAGCGATAGCCCAGCTTCCTCTGATCACAGGGGCTGCAGCCACCGCGGGCGGTTTACACTGCTGTCCCAGATGTGTCGGGAACTGGGAAGGGTCACCCGTGGCTCAGTGGGTAGCAATTTCACCTCTGAGTCCGGAGGTTGCGGGTCCAAGTCCCACTCCAGAGACTGGAACACAAAATCCAGGCTGACACGATGAATGCAGTACTGAGGGAGCGCGGCGCCGTCGGAGGGTCAGTACTGAGGGAGCGCCGCGCCGTCGGAGGGTCGGTACTGAGGGAGCGCCGCTCCTTCGGAGGGTCGGTACTGAGGGAGCGTGGGAGGGTCGGTACTGAGGGAGCGCCGCGCCGTCAGAGGGTCGGTACTGAGGGAGCGCCGCGCCGTCGGAGGGTCGGTACTGAGGGAGCGCCGCGCCGTCGGAGGGTCGGTACTGAGGGAGCGCCGCTCCTTCGGAGGGTCGGTACTGAGGGAGCGTGGGAGGGTCGGTACTGAGGGAGCGCCGCGCCGTCAGAGGGTCGGTACTGAGGGAGCGCCGCGCCGTCGGAGGGTCGGCACTGAGGGAGCGCCGCGCCGTCGGAGGGTCGGCACTGAGGGAGCGCCGCGCCGTCGGAGGGTCGGCACTGAGGGAGCGCCGCGCCGTCGGAGGGTCGGCACTGAGGGAGCACCGCGCCGTCGGAGGGGCGGTACTGAGGGAGCGCCGCACTGTTGGAGATGCCATTTTTCAGATACGATGTTAAACCGAGGCCCCGTCTGCCCTCTCGGATGGGTGTAATAGATCCCGAGGCCACTATTCAAAGAGCTGGGGAGTTCTCCCCAGTGTCCTAGCCAACAATTATCTTCAACCAACACCTAAAAAAACAGATTATCTGGTCATTTATTTCATTAGTGGCTGTGGGATCTTGCTGTGCGCAAATTGGCTGCTGTGTTTCCTACATTACAACAGTGACTTCACTTCAAAAGTACAGCCCCCACTACTTACACCATCCACTCTCATTACGGGCAGCCGCCAATATCGGGCAAATGGCGCTATCTCTTGGTGTCTCCAAAATACGATACACTGTCCCATGCTTATAACAAGCTAAACACGTGAACACCAACATGCCCACTGTAAGTGCTGGGGAATGTACTTCATTGGCTCTTTGGGACTGCCTGAGGCCGTAAAAGGTGCTATATAAATGCAAATTCTTTCTGTGTACAGGGAGCTTCACTTTGCATCTAACTCGAGCTGTACCTCAACTGGGAATGCTCGACGCTGAGGGGGTGGTTTAAACAGAAAATCTCCCACAGCTGAACACCGACATTCCTCAGACACACAGGAGAAACGAGAGTATACTCCAACTCAAGCTCCCCCGATGGCTCAGTGGGTAAATGCTACTGCCCCATTCACACCCCGGGCTCCATCACTGATCCGCACTGTTACCTGATTGCAGCTGGGATAGTACAATTTAACCTCAGTGCCCTGTGTTAGGGAAGGGGTGGGGGGGAGTTCTGCTGGGGGTCCTGCTCCAGATCATTATCCAGTGACCCCTGCTGAACAGTGTGGGCGTGTGGACGTCAGGTGAGGACTGAATCGGGCTCGGCTGTGATACCCCTATGATTGAATAGCATGCACTGTCTAGGCTCATGCATGGAAAAATATGCCACTCGTGTGAGGCACCAGAGGGCTGCCAGTGATCATACAAGGAATGGACGCCTTCAGGAGAGGGGAGAAAATTAAAAAAGCACACTAATGTATACAAACATGCACACACACACTCGCACATACACACGAATACACACATGCATTCACATGCATGCTTGCACATACACATGCTCGCACACATGCACACGAATACACATGCAAACACGCAAAACACCTGCATGTGCCCGCACACATATACACACATACACGCACACATGCATGCATACACAAGTATGCACATACACATTCATGTACGCACACATACATACAACTGCTCTTAAGTTCTGGGAGGGATATTTCGGAATGTAGACAGGACAGGTCACATTTCAAAGCAAAGGGAAGAATTGCCTGCCTGTCGTTCTCGTCACCGGTCGAGCCGCTAAAAGACGTTTCTCATCACGTCCTCGACGGTGAAGAGACAGAAGGCGATTTGTTCCCAATACGATGCAATGCCGCCCTCGTACAGACAAGCGAAGGTTGCCATGCCGTCGAGGTAGGTGAGGTCGGAGTAGCCACTGGGGCCGTGATGGATAACCCAGGGGCCGAGCCAAGGCCGGGTCTGGAGGGGCAATGGATTGACGTAAACACCCAGGTTGGTCCGGTTGCGTTTATAACATACACGCCCGGGTTCACCGGTCGGATGCGTGTACAAGAGCCAAGACATCTCGCTCCGTGGCTCGGGCTGCCCATCGGGGGGGAGGCCGGCGGCTGATTTTGGAGGGCAGAAGCTCACCACACTCCCTTGGCACCCGCCCTTAGTCTCCGCCAACCCTTTGGCCAAGCGGACGATCTCGAAGTGACCGGGCTCTAGGCTGACCGCCTCCATCCTGCGCTGGCTGCCAGTCCGGGCGTTGCAGTACATCACGCGGTATCCGTCGGCGATGATGATTTCCGCCAGCTCGCACTCCGCTGCCTGGTACCTGGTGATTGGGTCCCCCACGCTCCAACTCTCCCCGCCGTCTTCGCTGTAGAAGTAGAATGAGTGCGGCTCCGTGCAGAACCAAGGGGGGATCAGACAGCACCTCTGCCTGATGTAGTAGGCATAGGCGGGCACCATGAGTCTCCCGCAGTGCGTCTGGATGCCGTGCCCCGGTCCCACTGCAAACGTGCCCCACTTACAGATCTGCTGGCCGATGGCCTTGCCCGTCAGGTCAGTCAGCGCACTCCAGCTGGCCCCGTCGTCGTGGCTCAGCACATAGCACAGCCTGGCAGCATCCTTCCCGCACCAGATCTGCTGCCCCTCCGACACTCCTTCCTTGATGCAGTTGAAAAATAGGTAAACGACTCCGCGTTCTCGCTCGTACACCGGGCACGGGTTCATTGTCCGATAGCCCGGCAATCTGGCCGTCTCCAACCTCACCGTGTCCTCCCACTGGGAATGGGAAACACAACTAGATCAGGGCACAGGTTATCCTCCACAGAATCTGCACCAGAGTGGGGTGCAAGGAGCAGGGGGATGGGGAGGGGTGCAAGGGAGGTGGGGTGTAAGGGGGACGGGGTGGGGAGCAAGGTGTAGGGGGATGGGGTGGGGTGCGGTAAGTTACGCCAAGCCACAGCCCCAATCCACCACGGAATTACCAGTCTTGGCTGTGCCATCGCAGAACTGGAAGATTCCCCATGGCACATCATAGCAGCCAATGACACTGGTGTAAACAAACACTTTGAGCCGCCAGCTTGTTACAGCAGCTGCTGTTCGCTCTCAAATATCTGCTGCATGCGCGATCGCCAGCGTGCCCTTTGGCACAGCTGATCCACGGTGACCCCATTGCCAGCAGTATGGAACTGGAGTCAGGTGTAGGCCAGACCGGGTAGGGGTGGAAAATTCCCTCCCCTGAAGGGCATTAGTAAGCCAGTTGGCTTTTTACCACATTCCGGCAGCTTTCATGGTCAGTTTTATTCTGGTGCCAGCCCACAAATGACCAGATTTATTCAATTCTACCCCGAGTTCTGGAATTCCGCAGCTGGAATATTGTGTTCAGTTCTGGGCACCACACTTTAGGAAGGATGTCAAGGCCTTAGGGAGGGTGCTCAGGAGATTTACTAGAATGATACCCAGGATGAGGGGCTTCAGTTATGTGGAGAGACTGGAGAAGCTGGGATTGTTCTCCTTAGAACAGAGATGGTTAAGGGGAGGTTTAATGGAGATGTTCAAAATCATGAAGGGTTTTGATAGAGTAAATAAGGAGAAACCGTTTCCAGTGGTAGATGGGTCAGTAACCAGAGGACACAGATTTAAGGTGATCAGCAAAAGAACCAGAGGTGACATGAGGAAAGTAAAATTTACGCAGCAAGTTGTATGATCTGGAATTCACTGCCTGAAAGGGCGGTGGAAGCAGATTCAATAATAACTTTCAAAAGGGAATTGGATAAATACTTGAAGGGAAAAAATTTGCAAGGCAATGGGGAAAGAGCTGGGGGGTGGGACTAATTGGATAGCTCTTTCAAAGAGCCAGTACAGGCACGATGGGCCGAATGGCTTCCTCTTGTGCTGTACCTCCTACAATATTATGATAGGTCATTCAGAGTATAATCGCTGTTTGGCTGGTATGTTTACATCCTTGTTTTCAAATCCCTCCATGGCCTCGCCCCTCCCTATCTCTGTAACCTCCTCCAGCCCTACAACCCTCCGAGATCTCTGCGCTCCTCCAATTTTGGCCTCTTTTGCATCCCTGATTTTCATCGCTCCACCAATGGCAGCCCGTGCCTTCAGCTGTCTAGACCCCAAGCTCTGGAATTCCCTCCCTAAACCTGACCGCCTCTCTACCTCCTTAAATCCTGCCTCCTAGACAAAGCTTTTGGAAACCTGTCCTAATATCTCCTTATGTGGCTCGGAGTCAATTTTTGTCTGATTACGCTCCTGTGAAGGGCCTTGGGACGTTTTACTATGCTAAAGGCGCTATATAAATGCAAGTTGTTCAAAATGCTTGTAAATTTCAGGCTCTATGTCAGAAAAAAACAGCATTTCTTTTCAAGTAATTCTTGCAATGCGGATGTGGCAACGCCGTTATTTACTGCCCCTCCCTGGTTGCCCTGAGTGGATGTTGATACAACTGAGTGTCTCGCTCGGCCACTTCAGAGGGCAGTTAAGAATCAACCACGTTAGTGTGGGACTGGAGTATAGGCCCAGAACGGGTAAGGACGGCAGGTTTCCTTCCCTAAAGCACCAGTTGGGACTTTACGACAATCCAACAGCTTTACGGTCACTTTTACTGAGACCAGTTTTTGTGAACTGAATTCAAATTCTAAAACTACCCACAGTGGGACTTGAATTCTTGTTCTCTGGATTATTCCTCCAGTAACATAAACGCTACACTACCGTTCCCTTTCTCTTTTTTAAGAAAATACACTTTGAATTGCGCCAGAAGCTCTCGAGGATTCTATATCGCAGATGGCTGAGGAACATTCCCCACCTTGTGCTGCATAGAATTACATCGAGTCTACAGCACAGAAACAGGCCATTCGGCCCAACTGGTCTATGCTCCACACGAGTCTCCTCCCTCCCCACTTCTTCTCCCCCTATCAGCATATCCTTCTATTCCTTTCTCCTTCGTGTGATTATCCAGCTTCCCCTTAAATGTATCTATACTATTCGCCTCAACTACTCCCTGTGGGAGCGAGTTCCACATTCTCACCACTCTCTGGGTAAAGAAGTTTCTCCTGAATTCCCTATTGGATTAATTAGTGGCTATCTTATATTTATGGACTCTAGTTCTGCTCTCCCCCACATACCTTCACTGATCCTTTGTGAAGGTGCCCTCTTCTCAGCACCAGAATCTTTGCATCGATATCTCGGGCAGAGGCTCGTTTCTCTGCAAACGCTAAGAAGATTTGCTTCTTATGGAGGTAGAGAAGCGAGGGGATGCGATACACAACTCCATTGTTCTCCTTCTCAAACAAGGTGACTTTGCTTGGAAGATGGCCGGTTGCCATCATTAGGGTCCCTGCAGTGGAGAAAAAAAAATAACAAACATGTGTCCACAGCATGTAAGTAAATAAATAAAATGACAGAGTGCTGCAGTAGGTTACGCATTCCCTCCACCCCCACCTTATACAGAACAGGGCCCGATGGTGTAACTGGGACCCGGGGGGAGAGGGCAGTGATGGCTTCCCTGTCAGGCCAGACCTGCCGGGAGGGTGTCATGGGCCAGAAGAGACCCAGGCGGATAAGTTTTAAAAATTTAACTTTAGGTTTCTTTTAGAAGCGTCTCCCTTGCCCACGGCTCCCGCGCAATCGCCTCCTGCCCCCCCCCCCCCGAATTCCCGCTTGCGCCCATCGGCCAGGTACTGTATCTGACCGGGTTCGGGTGAGGCTCCAGGTGAGATCGCGTTAAGATCGGCCCAGGCGCTCCATGGGTTCGCTGCTTGCTTTGGGGGGGGGTTCACGCCCTTTAAAATAGGAGCCAGAGAAAGTATTTCCTCTCGTGGGGGAATCCAGGACAAAGGGGGCACAATCTTAAAATTAGGAGAGGTGCTGTATAAATGCAAGTTCTTTCTTTCAGCCCCAATTTTGGTTTGTCAGAAAGTCTTAAGTTTATTCTGTCTGTAAGCTAGTATACCAGTGGCTAGTACTTTGGCCTCTGACTCAGAAGGTTGTGGGCTCAAGCCCCACTTGAGACGTGTATATAAAATCTAGGCTGATGCTTGCAGTACTGAGGGAGCGCTGCACTGTCAGAGGTGCTGCCTTTTGGATGAGACGTTAAACCGAGGCCCCGTCTGCCCTCTCAGGGGGAACGTAAAAGATCCCACTATTGAAAGAAGAGCAGAGGGAGTTCTCCCCGGTGTCCTGGACAATATTTATCCCTCAACCAACATCACTAAAAACAGATTGTCTGGGTCATTATCACACTGCTGTTTGTGGGATCTTGCTGTGCGCAAATTGGCTGCTGCGTTTCCTACATTACAACAGTGACTACACTTCACAAAGTCCTTCATTGGGACATTGTGAAAGGCGCTATATAAATGCAATTCCTTTCTTTTACAATGAATAATAGTTTTGTTATATAAAAAATAATATAAATAAAACAAAATAAATGCAAATAATATATTTATAGGATGTAAATAAAATATAAATAATAAAGCAAGCTAAATGCGATAGGGTGAAGATTTAGATTAAATAGAAATACAAGTGACCGTGCAGCAGGGATGAGGAGGAGTCGGAAGGCCCCGGGCCTGCGGCTCCGGTTCCAGCCCCGGTTCGAGCGGCAGGCGGTAGCCCCCGCGGCCGAACCCTCGCTGATTCTCCAAAGCGCGATCCGGGACCGCTCTGACGCTTTTATTTAGATTTAATTTTATTTTAATTGTTTTTTTTTACCTCAGGCTCTGGCCGCCTGATCTCTATGGAAACTCGCTCCCGGTGCGCAATGAGCATGCGCGACGCGCGGTGGACTCTGGGAGTTGTAGTCCCTCACATTAAGAACCATTGTAAATAATTTTACAACACCGAGTTTTAGTCCAACAATTTTATTTGAAATTCACAAGCTTTCGGAGGCTTCCTCCTTCCTCAGGTGAATGTTGTGGAAACCAGTAAGAACAGAGTGTGGAGTGAGGCAGTGGGTAACCAGCACCTTCCAGTGGGGAGAGGGTCGGTAGAGAATAATTAGGTTGTAGCCAAAGCAAGAGGCTCAGATGGCTAAAGAAGAAAGAGCAGTAACTTGCTTTTAATACAGAGCCTTCATCACATCCGATGAAGTACTTTTGAACTGTAGTCACTGTTGCAATGTAGGGAAACGCAGCAACCAATTTGCCCACATACCGGAATGAGATGAATGGGCAGATATGTTTTTAGTGATGTTACACAGAACGTACAGCACAGAAACAGGCCATTCAGCCTAATAGGTCTATGCCAGTGTTTATGCTCCACACAAGCCTCCTCCCATCCCTCTTCATCTAACCACATCAGCATATCCTTCTATTCCTTTCTCCCTCATATGTTTATCCAGCTTCCACTTAACTTAATATATGCTATTTGCCTCAACTACAACTTCTGGTAGTGAGTTCCACATTCTAACCATTTTCTGGGTAAAGAAGTTGCTCCTGAGTTACTTATTGGATTTATTAGTGACTATCATATATTTATGGTCCCTAGTTTTGGTCTCCCCCACAAGTGGAAGCCTCTTCTCACGTTGGTTAGGACACCAGGAGAACTCCCCTGCTCTTCTTTGAGATAGTGCTGTAAGATCCTTTACATCACTTAAGGGGGCACCAGGGGCTTTATATTCACGTGCTAGTATCCATTGCAGTATGAATGGAATGAACCAAGTTTTGAGATTTTAAAAAAGTTTTACTACTGCTGAAGAGCGTTCTAGTTCAGGAGGAGCAGTAAATGGCATTTGGAGAAAGCTTTACTTCTTTGGCAGCCCAGTGGGAGTTTCCTTTTAGATCACCCCCAGCCCCCCAAAGGTGCTGACCTCTTTTTGAGGTACAATTTCCCAGGTGCATTACATACAAAATTGACAGGCAAGACCACCTGGTCCATCAAGCCTACCCCATACCATGATGGCCAGAGTATCCTGACTAAACACTTATCTCCCTCCCTCCTCCCCTCGCAGCCTGGGAGAGGCAAAAAAAGAGAAAAAACCCAGGGCCAATAAAAGGAAAAAATACTGAAATTCCTCTCCAAACCCCCCCAGGTTGGAAACCAGTCCAGATCACATGGACCAAGTATTATCTACGAAGACACTTACCTTCTATACAATACGATCTCTGCCCCAGTCAAGAACATTTCCAGCTTCTCCTTGAAGACGTGCAGAGAGTCAGCATCCACCGCACCAGCCCGCAATATATTCCAGAGGCAAATTTTATTTAATCAAATTAAATTTTTTTAACCTCTGCAGGCCTTATCCCTCTGGTAACTCGCTCCCAACTTGAGATGAGTGTGCACAACATGAACAGGACCTGGTGACCACGTGAATAGCCTATTCAACTATGTGGGGGAACCCCAAACTGAGCCTGTTCTCACCAAGCATCCACATACATGTGTTTTCCAGCAGATGGTGCTGGATAACAAATCAGGAGTAGGAATCCAGGCTGATTTATTTCTCCCTCCTGAAGCTAATTGTGGCAGCTTGACTACATTCTAGTCTGTGTGGCGTAGTGCAATGCTACCTTCCTCCATCACGAGAGCCTGAAAGGCAGCTCTTTCCATAGCTTTATTTTGACATTCAACGGCATTACCATCGTCGAATCCCCCACCATCAACATCCTGGGGGTCACCATTGACCAGAAACTTAACTGGACCAGCCATGTAAATACTGTGGCTACAAGAGCAGGTCAGAGGCTGAGTATTCTGCGGCGAGTGACTCATCTCCTGACTCCCCAAAGCCTTTCCACCATCTACAAGGCACAAGTCAGGTGTGTGATGGAATACTCTCCACTTGCTTGGATGAGTGCAGCTCCAACAACACTCAAGAAGCTCGACACCATCCAAGACAAAGCAGCCCACTTGATTGGCACCCCATCCACCACCTTAAACATTCACTCCCTTCACCACCAGCGCACAGTGGCTGCAGTGTGTACCATCCACAGGATGCACTGCAGCAACTCGCCAAGGCTTCTTCGACAGCTCCTCCCAAACCCGCGACCTCTACCACCTAGGACAAGAGCAGCAGGCACATGGGAACAACACCACCTGCACGTTCCCCTCCAAGTCACACACCATCCCGACTTGGAAATATATTGCCGTTCCTTCATCGTCGCTGGGTCAAAATCCTGGAACTCCCTTCCTAACAGCACTGTGGGAGAACCTTCACCACACGGACTGCAGCGGTTCAAGAAGGCGGCTCACCACCACCTTCTCAAGGGCAATTAGGGATGGGCAATAAATGCCGGCCTCGCCAGCAACGCCCACATCCCATGAACGAATATAAAAAAAAAATTTGTAAGGAAAGGGCTTTCAGTAGCAATGGCATCCTACTAGTCATCCTGGGAGAGAAACAGATAATCACATCCTAATAGTACACAGGTTGTGCAATGAAGATCAGAATATGAAACTGATCACTTCATAACCTATTACTAGAAAGTAAGAACTTGTACTAATACACCACCTGACCACATCTCTCAAACATCCCATTGCACTTTGCAAACACTGAATGTGTCTGATTAAAGAACTTGCATTTATATAGCGCATTTCACAACCTCAGGCTGTCACAAAGCACCTTACAGCCAATGAAGTACTTTTTGAAGTGTAGTCACTGTTGTAATGTGGGAAACATGGCAGCCAATTTGCGCACAGCAAGGTCCCACAAACAGCAGTGTGATAATGGCCAGATAAATCAGTTTTAATGATGTTGGTTAAGGAATAAATGTTGGCCAGGACTCCCCTGCTCTTCTTCAAAATACTGCCAAGGGATCTTTTACATCCACCTGAGGGCAGACGGGGCCTCAGTTTAACGTCTCATTGGAAAGACGGCACCTCCGACCATGCAGCACTCCTTCAGTACTGTACTGGAGTGTCAGCCTGGATTACGTGCTCAAATCTCTGGAGTGGAACTGAACCCGGCAAGAAACTACCAACTGAGCCACAGCTGACATCAAGCTGCGGTAGGTGCCACACAGGAGGCTTAGTGTTAATGGGAGTGTGGCATCACGGGTAGGAAGCTGGTTAAGGGAAAAGGAGCAAGTGAGTGGTAATATATGGATGTTGTTCAGACTGCAGGGATGTAAACAGTGGTGTCTCCTGGGGATCTGTGTTGGGACTGTTGGTCTTTTCTATACATCTATATCTCTTGCCTCGGCTGCAAGGGGCACAATATCGAGATTTGCAGATGACACAAATAGGAAGCATGAGGAGTGACCTCAGGAGAACAGACCTGTTAGTAAATTGGGCAGAGAGATGAAATTTAATGCAGACAAAAAAAAGGTCAGGCGTATATTTCATTTGCGTTTCTTTCCATATAGATTTTAATCCATAAATGACATCCATAAATAAATATACAACTATTACTAAACGGGAGAAGTGCAAGTTCTTATTAAATGACTGCTCCGATCTATGGGGTTAGAATGACCATTTCAAAGGTGCGGAGATGCCGGTGATGGACTGGGGTGGACAAATGTAAGGAATCTTACAACACCAGGTTATAGTCCAACAAATAAAACTGTTGGACTATAACCTGGTGTTGTAAGATTCCTTACATTTCAAAGGTGCACAACTCTTAATCTATTGGGACTGCTATGAATATCCACATTCAAAGCTCCCTTTTAAAAGAGAAACCCAGGTGAAGGGCCATGGTAAGTAGTGCAGGGAGCCACCAAGGTTGAAAGAAAATAGAAGACTGGGGTTTTTATAGATTGCAGTAGGAAGAGAGTTTTGAGAGCCTGGGCGAGAATGAGGTAAGAGTAAGAGACTGTGCGATGAGTCTAGATTCAACACAGCTGAGATGCAGGGCGGAGGGGTGTGTAGGAACAAAAAGGAAAAGTGCAGAGGAACTCGGGCTATCAATAAGCGGAAAGACGGCAGGAAAACGCAGTGTGGTCTAAATAGGAAGCAACAACCGCAGCGAAATGCTTCTATTATGTACGACTGGGACACTCACTGAAGAGCTATATTGGAGCACTTTCCTCATTTCAGGTTGTGCACAATATGCAGCCGCAAGGGTAAATATGGGTAATGTAAAACAATTTTGAAGTTAAAACATAAATGGACACCGTTGAAATTTACCATCAACCCCAAACTCCGAGCAACCCTTAAAATATTAATACATCGGAAAGACAATCAGGGAGGGGAAAAAAGATAATATAATCCAACTGTTTGCTTTCCAATCAAAACAACATAACATTGTGTGCAGGATTCCACAGGCAGTACAGGCAATGAGGTAATATCACAATTACAGTCAGTCACAAACACAAACAGAACACAACGAGGACTATTGCAAATGGAATTGTGCTTATATAGTCCAAGCATTTTAAATACACACCCTCAGCACAAGTCCACCCGCACTAGCAACAAGATAGAACTATCGTACCCTTAGGTCAGAACCACACGTTCATTTAATTACAGCCAGAGTTTTTGGGGTGGATTTTGTGCACATTAATATCGTGAGCAAGAAGGGTCCTGGGAAATGCATCATCCAGGACTCCCCCGTCAGGTTCTGCGTTGGTCTGGATGCAGTCTAGGACTTCCTCCACCTCCTTTCTTTCCCTTCTCCAACTGCAAGCCTGAAACTGAGCCGGTGATTGGTATCACGCCGCTTTTATGTTGCCCTGCTGGTTTCAGGAGAGCGGCACAAAGCTGGCCTCCGCCCCATCAGACAGAAGTAGGAGCCAGCAAATCTAGCAGCAGCTCAGAAGGCCCACGGTATAAAAGGCCTCTGCTTCAAAGCCGGGCAGTTTAGATTTCTAACTGCAGCCGACGGTGAGAGAACGTGTTTGCAGATTTCAAAAGTAAAAGCACCCCAAACATTTCCACTCCCCTGAACCAGCTTCAGTCACTCCTTTGTGGTCTGAAAGAGACTGGCTAATTGTTGCCAAACTGAGTCCCTACCATGGACTGGCTCCATTGGGCAGGCTCAAATGTAGGCATCTTGGAAGAGTGTTTGAAATCGTTCACTCTCTAAAACAACGGCACGGAAAAAAATCTCAACCACAAGGGTACAAGGTAAACAGCAACTGTACATTTCAGAGAGCGTTGGTAAGCATTTATCTTTTCTAATATTTGTACACACAAGCCCATGACCAGGTGTTTCCCGGCACACTCCTAGCTCTAGTGACGTAATGTCCAGCAGGTGTGCCTCAATAAAAAGGACAATTAATTACCTTTAGGCAGGAATGTGGAACGCTCATCACACTAGAGAACGGCAGAGTTAACCAGCATTTCACAAAGTGCAAGACCTTCCCTGTACTTCAATACTATCGCCACTCTGCTTCTCGAGCCCTTAAAAGTTCTCCCTTAAAAGTCCTGAAATAAAATACGCTTCTGGTGGTAGCTGAACCCCATTTATTCTCATGAACAAAAATCACAGCAGCATCTTGGAAAAGTTCATTTGCTCATATCTTCTCTGGGCAACAGGGTGCTGGAAAAGATTGTAGGTTTAGCAACGAGCTGAAACAAATCCCTCACATTTTTGTAGGGAATGAAGAGTCTAGCTAGAATTTTAAAAAATTCAAAGTACTTAACTATTTACAGCTGAATGCAAATGTTATTTGCTTCCAAACTGGGCACAGTTTGAATCCACTTGGGCCCGGGAAGACTCTCGGTGGTGAAGTGCACAGTGGGGTTTTTTTCTCCCTCTCACATTTCATAGAATTATACAGCGCAGGTGGCCATTCGCGGCCCATCATGCCTGTGCCGGCTCTTTGAAAGAGCTATCCAATTAGTCCCACTCCCCTGCTCTTTCCCCAATTTTCCCCTCCTCCAAGATGCTGGCTCTTGCTGAGGACAGTTCCACCGGCACTTCCTACCTTCCGGTACCTCGCACATGTGGCATTCTTTATGCATGAGCCGAGGCAATCAACGTCAGCAAGCTAACGACCATGGGGTGCATCACAGCTGAGCCTGATCCTGTACTCACCTGATGTCTGCACACAGACAGTTTCCATCAGGAGTCGCCGGAAAGCAATCAGAAGCGGGATAACCTTCCTCTCCCTAACTCAGGGAGGAAGATCAAATGTAACGTCTCTACAGCCAACCTGCCAGGGATCAGCTCACTCAACACAGACTAAGAACCAAAGCCGGACCTTCTGGGCTGTATGCTTCAGTTATGCACTGCCTTTGCCCACCGTGGAACTACGCAATTAGGTTTTAGAACAGATTTTTAAATAAAGGTGACAACAGTTTTTAAAATTAACACCTGAAAGAATCAAATCTGAGTTTTGCAGATAGTAAAATAAAAACTTTCAAATGCAAAGAATTAAAATAAAATAAATATTCTAAATGTGTTCTCTCAAGCCTTTGGTAAAAAGCTGCTTCCCAAAAAGTGCAAGTGGGCACAGTATGAACACGATATGGGACTAGAGTCTCACCCTGCACTCCACTCGACCATCCTCAACTGCAGTAACTCTCATTTTCAAAAATACTGCAGATGTTATATACACACGCATGCACACACCCACGCACAGTCACGCACATGCACGCACCCACACACGCGTGCAATTTCACAGCAGGAGAGAGCTATGAAAACCAGCTGTCCAGAAACAATGGCTCATTCTCTCAAAACTGCGTTCACATTGCCACATACTTACATAAAGCAACCATCCATCTGGTGTCAGGGTGACCACCCAGTAAATGTGATATTTGAAGACTGGAAAAAAATCTGGTTATCAAACACTGGACTGTATAAAAAGCTATGTCGACATGCGAGGCAGTCAGTCGCACGTGTGAGACAGTCGATTGCACGTGCACAAATGAAAGATGTGCACAGTTATTTTTAAATTGAAGTTCCCAATTTTGGACTGGGCAAAGGGCTGGAAACCCTATGTCCTCATCCACGACAGTCACCTTGCTGTAAAATTTGTTTTTAAACAATGTAATTCATTGCAGGCAAGGTGAAGGGGCAGCAATGCTCTGCGCCTGGGTCACAGCTGTGGGGAGCAGCCAAGTACCTCCCCAGAGAGGGAAGGTCACTGATTTATTTCACAGTGACACTTGCGGCAATTCACCCACTCACTTTCACCATTGCTAATTGAGTGAGGCATGGGAGAGTCAGCAAAAAAATAAGAGTCTTACTAAAAATGGTGCCTAGAAGGACAGTAAATGTTTCCAACACAAACATGCCTGTATCTTCTAGTTCATGGGATAAAACGTTTGTGCAAATTCACAAAAGGATCAAAGAAATACTAAACAGGAAGGGAGGAGATCAATGGTGGGGAGTTCAGATTTCTAATTAATTTTAGATGTTCAAATCAATATTTTTCTCCCTGTGCGTGGAATATACAGCGTCACATCACTGAGTGACTTTCATTACTTAGAATGGCACCCGGTTAGTCAGCGCATTTACAGCCCTCTCGAACAATGCTGGAATACTGGGGCTGTGTCTGGCACTTGCTAACAAGAGTCTCCATAATGCAGAACACATGCCTGCTAGCATATTGACGGCATTAACCTGCTCTCGGGCCATTTGGTGGGACTGGATTCACTTTGTGATGAAGTTTCTATTAAACAAATGGCAGCTGCATCCAGTGAACAAACATACAACACCAAGTAACAGATGCCGGAGACGGAGAATGACGAGAACTACCTGGCTGACGGGACAGGCAGCTTCTCCAAAGCTGGCTGTTTTCTAGGAACATCACAGGGCTTTTAATTCACTAAAGTGTAGAGTTGTCACCCATGCAGCATGTCAGCAGTGTATCACCCTCAACATTTTCCCCTCCAGCTCTTTAGTGCAAACAGGTCTGATGGTATTTCCTCGTCTCTCTCCCTCCAACACCAGACACACATACACGCTACTGTGGACTCATTTTAAACACGAGCAATCAAACCATTCTTCTCTGGTTCAAGAAAGTTCTTCACCATTGCATCAATCAGTTTGTTGAGTTCTTCTGCTAGGTAGGCTGTGTCACTGGAAATAAAAAGAAAACTGATTTTATTTTTAAGCCCGAGTACAAGCTGTAACCAGGGTCATGCCCTGAGCAAGTACTTAGAATTGTGAAGCAAAACATTTTGAGAGGAAAAAAAACAAGGAATTGGGAATATACACTCAATAGAAAGATGCTGAAGTTGTGGAGAAAGAGTCCTTGAGGGGTTCAAATGCATAATTCTTTGTAAGTGTGAGTGCAAGTCGATAAAACCATAAAAAGGCCAACAGCATTTTGGGTTTTCTAAACAGGGGCATAGGGTACAAAAGTAAAGGATAAATTTGTTCAAGTTAAAGGTTAGGCCACAATTACAGTGCTGTACAGAGTTTTCAGCACCCCATTACAGAAAGGACATTAAAGTCAGAGTGTGTACACTGTAGATTCACCACGATTATAGTAGGGATGGAAAATTATAGTTATGAGGAGAGATTTGAGATACTGGGATAATTTCCACTGGGGGAGCAAAAAGCAAAAGGAGCTTAAAAAAATTCTGAAATGTTTTGATACAGTGACTAGAGAAAGACTATTTCCTCTAGGATGGGAGTCATCAATTTAAAATGGTCACTAAAGGAGTGAGGAGAGGGGTTAGGAGAAATTTCTTTACACAAAAGGATTGTTAGAGCATGGAATGTTTTACCACAGTGAGTAGTTGTGGCAGAGACCATTGCACCTTCTAAGGGAAGAGTAGATAAATATTTGAAGCAGAGATAGATACAGGACTATGGGGAGAGTGCACAGCAGTGGGATTAGATTTGGATTGCTCTAGCAAAGAACCAGCACAGTCACAATGGGGAAAATGAGCTCCTTCTGTACTGCAAAGTTAACTTGTTGCATGAAGTTTGTCTTTTCTGATTATGCAAAGCCCATGAAATTCGACCAAAAACTCTGGATAGATGTACAGCCATAGTAATATATTAGCTACAGCTTCCTTCCATTTCATTGCCACATCAGCTTATTTTCACACTAATGACATGAACACCCAATGTGATGAGGGCGATGAACTGTGATGAAGCAGTGCAGCCAATGCCAAAATTATTTCTCGACTTCAGTTGTGGACCACCATCAAAGTTTGTGTTTCCCACAGAGATGAGACTTTGGGGACTTAAGAGGCCAAGCTCAGCAAACAGCTTTTAAACAGTTTAAAATGCTGTGGATTAATAAAAATTTTCAAGACTGACATAGATAGATTTTTATTAGGTAACAGTTTCAAGGGAAATGGATCAAGGGCGGGCAAATAGAGTTGAGGTGCAGATCAGCCATGATCTAAATGAATGGCGGAACAGGTTCAAAGGGCTGAATGGCCTACCCCTTGAGATGGAAGGGGTGAGAACAATTGTTATGATCAGGTAGAAGTCACAAACAGCATCACTGACCTCTGGCCCGGGGGTGCACAGAACTCAGCGTAGTATTTGATCTTTGGCTCCGTGCCACTGACCCGAAGAGTCGCTACACACCCGTTCAGGAAGGTGAAGGTGATCATCTGGCTACTTCGGCTCACAGGCAGCACCTATCACAGGAAAATAAATACTCTTTGGTTTGGCCAGTTAGAACAACAGAACACAGCACCAGGAACCAATACACAGTGTCACTATATAAGTGCAAGTAGTTGTATTCAGTGGAATTGATTCATTACATGGATATACTCTAGGCAACAAATAGTGCAAAATACACAGGACATTCCAGCAGTATCTGGTCTCTTTCCGGCACAGTTTTCTTCCCCTCTTCCCCTGAAGGTGCTGAATGCTGCTGAGTGCAGACCCACAGGTGCTGGGTTCCCTTCCAACTCCTCTCTTGAAAATCAGATGGATTTCCGCGGTGTGCGAGTCCGCGCGGTGTGCGAGTCAGCTGCACAGCTCTGTCTGTGTCGGTCTGTGATCTGTATCTGTGTGTGTGTGACGTGTTAGCTGTGATATGTGTGTATGATGTGCGTGGTGATGTGTGTAATGTCGGTGATGCGTGTGTGTCTATATATGTGTAATGTGTGTGTGCGTGTCTGATGTGTGTAATGTCTGCGTGTCGGCTGTAATGTTTTCCATCATGAAAAGCCTGCTGGTACTCCCATGAAAAAATGGCAACTGGGCAAAGTCTCAGAAGATCAAAGCACCCCAGGGGGAGGGTGTAAATAGGAATGTGGGAACAGAAGGCAGCCATTCAGCCCCTCAAGCCTATTCTGCCATTCAATTAGATCATGGCTGATCTGTATCTTAACTCCATTTACCCACCTTGTTTCCATAACCCTTAATGCCTAACAAAACTTTATCAATCTCAGTTTTGAAATTTTCAATTGACCCCCAGCCTCAACAGCTTTTTGGGGGAGAGAGTTCCAGATTTCCACTCCCCTTTGTGTGAAGAAGTGCTTCCTGACATCACCCCTGATCGGCCTAGCTTTGATTTTAAGGTTTTGCCCCCTTAATCTGGACTCCCCCCACCAGAGGAAATAGTTTCTCTCTATCTACCGTATCGAATCCTTTAGTTGCAACTAGTGGCAGCATGTCTCCACAGCACCTTTTTCCAGTGTTCACTCATTACTGAATGTTAGTCTCAGATGCTCAGTTCTGACGAAGGGTCATCAACCTGAAACGTTAATTCTGTTTCTTTCTCCACAGATGCTGCCTGACTTGCTGAGTGTTTCCAGCATTTTCTGTTTTTATTTCAGATTTCCAGCATCTGCAGTATTTTGCTTTTGATTAAAAGTCTATAATTGACTTCAGCATCCCTGGGAACAAGTAAGATCAGAGTTCTCACTTCTGATCACGATCAGTGGTCCCTGGTCGAGAGAGAGAAAAAAAATAGAAAAAAAATGGGGGGGGAGAAAAATGAAGCGAAAAAGAATGGAGAAAAAACAGTGGGAGAGAACAAGATTGTCCTCCGTGAGGAAAAAGGTTTCCAATGCTCATGGTCTAAGCTCACACAAGTGGCAAGGTACCATATACCTGCCAGTACCCGTTGAACTGTACCTCAACATGACCTTTGAGATTAACTGGCATCCTGACATGTATAACTTGATGCTCATTTCAATTCCTGCTTACAAACAGGAATAGGCTCACAGGTCAAGTATGAAATAAATGGTTAAGCTTACCGACTTCTTATTAGGCTGGCTGCTGTCATATCCTGTGGTTACATCTCTTATGTGCAAAATTTCAAATGAGCCACAAAGACATGGGTATTGATTTTCTGATCCATAGTTTCGAAGTCGATCAAATATTCTCTTAATTGTAGGAGGGTCGTAGCATTTAAAGTAGGAAGTCTTTGAGATGTGATAGCCATACCTAAACACAGACAGTGAACTCCAATATTCAGTTACAAGTTTAAAAGCATTTACAGTACAAACTCAAACTTGCAATAATAGCTTTTTAATTACCCATTTTGTTGATTTCATGGTATTCATTGTGAGGCACATTGGTGCTGTGGAATGGAACAGTATCAGCATTAAGCACCCACAGGCTAGGCCCAGCTCCCTCTGCACTGTCCCAACAATGTGTCTCAGTCCAACCTTTACAAGAACAACCCCTTATTTTGCCAGTGTTCCATATTCCATTTCCCTCACAATCTGCTGTGTGTTCTCCAAGCAAGAGCACCACATCAGTACAAGTTAGCCCTGAACCAGAGAAAGGTTTAGTGCTGCGAGCCCATAACGCTAGGGCCTAGATCGAGACTGCCCCAAAATTATTTCAGGTAAGACCCTTCTAACCAGCAGACAGAGGAACATTCATCTCATCTGGTCTGGGCTGGCCCAGAGGTGAAAGGCCAGTGTTTCTAAAAGTAGTATATTGTTAAGGCAACAGACAAAGGAGCTCAAGATTAGAGACATGAACATGTGACGACAGGTAATGTTACAATACACTACAAGAAGCTGTGTTCTCACAATCCCTCAATACCAAATAGGTACTACTCACGTTCTGTAAATGCTATTCAATTGCTCGGCTATGGTGAGGCTTCTAGCTTCCAGATATGCTGCCATTTCTGCCATTACTACAGCTGCGCTCACCCCATCTTTGTCAAACATCAGTGTGCCACACATGAACCCTAAGGGAATGACAGAGCAAAAGTAAACTAATCAAAAGTGTGAATGGTGGAAATTTGAAACACAGACAGAGAAGGCTGAAAATACGCAGCGTGTCAGTCAGCAATCGGAAAGAGAGAAGGCGGTTAATGCTACAGGTGGAGACAAAGCACAATACATTAGGACTCACCTTCAATACTAAACTTTGACAACTTGTACAACAAAGCTTCATCAAAATCTGAATGAAGTGATGATCAGTGAGGGGAAAAGGGAATGAGGAATTGTTCATGCAAGTCAGGCTAACATATTGCTTGGAACGGGGTGACTCTATATCCAACATCACAGACCTTAAAACCTCTTAGAGACATCATCGCTTCATATTTGTTTACCTATATTTGACATTTATGGATACAGTAGTGTAGTGGTTACATTATTGGACTAATGATCCAGAGAACGTGAATTCAAATCCCACAACGGCAGTTTGAGAATTTGAATTTGAATTCAAATTCAGTTTTTAAAATCTGGAAATAAAAAGCTTATAGCAGTAAAAGTGACCGTGAAGCTGTCGGATTGTCGTAAAAACTCAACTGGTTCACTAATGTCCTTTAGGGGTGGAAACCTGTCATCCTTACCTGGTCTGGCCTATACATGAGCCATTGGGGTTAAGATATATAACACATTTTTAATAGACCATATATATATACACACACATTTATAATGATGTGGAGATGCTGGTGATGGACTGGGGTTGACAATTGTAAACAATTTTACAACACCAAGTTATAGTCCAGCAATTTTATTTTAAATTCACAAGCTTTCGGAGGCTACCTCCTTCCTCAGGTGAACATTGTTCACCTGAGGAAGGAGGTAGCCTCCGAAAGCTTGTGAATTTAAAATAAAATTGCTGGACTATAACTTGGTGTTGTAAAATTGTTTACAATTGTAATGGTCAGCAGCGATTTCACAGCAGGGATTTAATCTTGGAGTTCAGCTGATGTTTATAATTACTTTTGTTTTGTGCATGATTAATTACCTCTTCAGAGCTGCTGAACTGAATCCCAGCCTTGCAACTCACTTGTAGTGATGCAGTATTTAATGGCAGCAAGTCCAGAGAAATCAAAGACAATGACTGTCCTCTTCCCTCAAACACAGGCCCATACCAGAACAGAGACAAAACACAGAGAATCGCTCACCAATAGATTCTTCAAATGCAAAGAGCACTTCTTTCCCACTCTGCAGGAGCTCATCGATTCGGTTTCCAATCCACTTAAACCCTGGCAAGGTTTCCTGAAACAAAACAGGTATCAGAGTTAGCGGCCAAATAAACAAGTAAAATACCCAAGACACCTTTTAAGTTGGTCAAATTGGAATGGAAAGTACAGCAGGCCAGAGTGGCAAAGGCTTGCTTTCTGTCTTTTGACTTACTCAGTACTGAATCCCCTTGCAGCATTTAAAACCATTGTACATGGGTAACTACCATATTCCTGTTAATCCTTACCATGCTAAATAAACACGAACTGGAACTGGATGAAAGACATATTGAGAGTTAACCCGATGACCTAGGGGTTAAAGCCATTGCCCAATACAGAACGGAGCTATACAGACCAGAAGGTGCCATATTCTGAAATTAGTGTCAGATGCGATAACAATTGAGGTGCTACAATTGGCTTCCCTGCTCTGGAGGGGAGGGGAGTGGAAATCGGCCAGGGATTTCACTCCTCATCATTATCCAGTGACTTGTTCAAAAGTGCTGGTTTGGAGAGGATTTGGCTCAGCTGTTATTGTCAAATAGATAGTGCTTACTCCATACCTCTAATTTTGCCTCTGGGTCAGAGGATTGTGGGTTCAAGATTAAATCCCTGCGGTGAAATCGCTGCTGACCATTATAATTGTGAGTAAATATGTGGTCTATTAAAAATTTGTTGTTCCAGGACATGAACGTGTTATCAAGGCTGACACTCTAGAGCAGTACTGAGGGAGTGCTGGTCTTTCAGGTGGAAGTGTTAAACTGAGGCCAGATCTACCTCTTCTGATGGTTCAGTTGAAGATTAAAGGTCCCATGGCACTATCTGAAGATAAATGCTGGATAAATCCAGCTGGTCCTTTAGCATCTGAAGGACAAGTTAGCATTTTAGGTGTAAACCCTTGATCGTCAAGAGAAAGAACTTGTATTTATATAGTGCCTCACCACACCCTTAGAAGTGCAGAAGACATGATATAAGGGAGAAAGAAATGGGTGGCAGGGGATATAGAATCATAGAACGATACAGCACAGAAGGAGGCCATTTGGCCCATCATGCCTGTGCTTACATAAGAACATAAGAAATAGGAGCAGGGATAGGCCATATGGCCCCTCAAGCCTGTTCCGCCATTCAATGAGATCATGGCTGATCTTCTACCTCAACTCCACTTTCCCACCTGATCCCCATATCCCCTGATTCCCTTAATGTCCAAAAATCTATCGATCTCAGTCTTGAATATACTCAATGATTGAGCATTCACAACCCTTTGGGGTAGAGAATTCCAAAAGATTCACAACTCTCTGAGTGAAGACATTTTTCTTCATCTTGGTCTTAAATGGCTGACACCTTGCCTTGCGACTATGACCCCTAGTTCTAGACTCTCCAGCCAGGGGAAACAGCCTCTCAGCATCTACCTTGTCAAGTCCTCTAAGAATTTGATACGTTTCAATGAGATCACCTTTCATTCTTCTAAACTTGAGAATATAGGCCCATTCTACTCAATCTCTCCTCATAGGACAACCCTCTCATCCCAGGAATCAATCTAGTGAACCTTCATTGCACCCCTTCTAAGGCAAGTATATCCTTCCTTAGGTAAGGAGACCAAAACTGTACGCAGTACTCCAGGTGTGGTCTCATCAGGGTCCTACGTAATTGCAGCAAGACAACCTACAAGGACACCCAAATCCCTCTGAATACAAACATTTCTTAGTATCTCACCTTTTAAAAAATATTCTGCTTTTCTACTCTTCCTACCAAAGTGGATAATTTCACATTTCCCCACATTATACTCCATCTGCCACCTTCTCGACCACTCACTTAACCTGTCTATATCCCTCTGCAGCCTCTTTGTGTCCTTCTCGCAGCTTACTTTCCCACCTAGCTTTGTATAGTCAGCAAATCTGAATACATTATACTTGGTCCCCTCATCTAAGTCATTGATATATATTGTAAACAGCTGAGGCCCAAGCACTGATCCTTGTGGCACCCCACTAGTTACAACCTGCCAACCCGATAACCCCCTTATCTACCCTGCTAGTTATAACCTCAAAAAACGAATAAATTTGTCAAACGCGATTTCCCTTTCATAAAACCGTGCTGACTCTGCCTAATCATATTATGATTTTCTAAGTGTCCTGTTACTACGTCCTTAATAATAGATTCTGGAATTTTCCCTACTACTGTGTCAGGCTAACTGGCCTATAGCCCTGTTTTCTCTCTCCCTCCTTTCTTGAGTATTGGGGTTACATTTGCTACCTTCCAATCCATGGGGGCCGTTCTAGAATCTAGGGAATTCTGGAAGATCAAAACCAACGCATCCACTATCTCTACAGCCACCTCTTTTAAAACCCTAGGATGTAGGCAATCAGGTCCAAGGGATTTGTCGGCTTTTAGTCCCATTAATTTCTCCAGTACATTTTCTTTACTAATCTTAACTATTTTAAGTTAGTCACTCTCATTAGATCCTTGGTTCCCCACTATTTCCGGTATGTTTTTTGTGTGTTCTACTGAGAAGACAGATACAAAATATTTGTTTAACATCTCTGCCATATCCTTATTTCCCATTGTAATTTCTCTTGTCTCTGCCTCTAAGGAACCCCCGTTTACTTTTGCTAATATCTTCCTTTTTACATACTTGTAGAAGCTTTTACAATCTGTTTTTATATTTCTTGCTAGTTTACGCTCATATTCAATTTTCTCCCTCTATCAATTTCTTGGTCATCCTTTGCTGATTTCTAAAACCCTCCCAATCCTCAGGCTTTCTACTTTTTTGGGCGACATTGTAAGCCTTTTCTTTTAATCTAATATTATCCTTAACTTCTCTAATTAGCCACAGCTGGATCACTTTTCCCAGAGTTTTTATTCCTCAAGGGAATGTATATTCGTTGAGAATTATGAATTATTTCTTTAAATGTTCACCATTGCTTATCTACCATCTTATCTTTTAATCTAATTTCCTAATCTACCTTCTCCAAGTCGCCCCTCATACCTACATAATTGGCCCTTGTTTAAATTTAAGACTCTAGTTTCGGACTTAACTACATCACTCAAACTCAATATGAAATTCTATCATATTATGATCACTCTTTCCCAGGGGATCCTTTATTATAAGATTACTAATTAACTCTGTCTCATTACACAATACTAGATCTAAAATAGCCTGTTCCCGAGTTGGTGCCTCGACATATTGTTCCAAAAAAACTGTCTCAGATGCATTCCATGAACTCGTCTTCCAAACTACTTTTGCCAATTTGGTTTGCCCAGTCTATATGAGGATTAAAATCCAATGTTTATTGCATTACCCTTGTTACACGCTTCTCTAATTTCCTGATTAATACTCTGTCCAACACTATAACTACTGTTAGGGGCATGTAAACTACTCCCACTAGTATTTCCTGCCCCTTGTTATTTCTTAGCTCCGCCCATACTGATTCTACATCCTGATTTTCTGAACTAAAATCCTTTCTCACTACTGCCTTTATCTCATCCTTTATTATCAGGGCTACTCCCCCTCCCTTTCTTTTCTAAAAGTCAAGTACCCTGGAATATTTAGTTCCCAACCTTGGTCACCCTGCAACCACCTCTCGGTAATGGCTACTAGTTGTAATCTTCCAGAATTCACTAGATTCTGGATAGGTCCCAGCGGATTAAAAAACCGCAAACGTAACACCCCTATTCAAGAAGGGGCTGGGACAGAAAGCAGGTAACCATAGACCAGTTAGCCTAACATCTGTCATTGGGAAAATGCTAGAATCCATTATTAAGGAAGCAGTAGTCGGACATTTGGAGACTCAAAAACAATCAAGGAAAGTCAACATGGTTTTATGAAGGGGAAATCATGTCTGACAAATTCATTAGAGTTCTTTGAGGAAGTAATGGGCAGGTGGATAAAAGGGAACCAATGGATGCAGTATATTTGGATTTCCAAAAGGCATTCGATAAGATGCCACATAAAAGATTACTGCACAAGATAAGAGCTCATGGTGTTGGGGGTAATACACTGGCATGGATAGAGGATTGGCTAACTAACAGAAAACAAAGAGTCGGGATAAAAGGGTGATTTTCAAAATGGCAATCTGGAACTATTGGGGTGCCGCAGGGCGCAGTGCTGGGGCCTCAACTATTTACAATATATTTCAATTACTTGGATGAAGGAACAGAGTGTCTTGTGGCCAAATTTGCTGATGATACAAAGATAGGTAGAAAAGCAAGTTGCGATGAGGACACAAAGTGTAACGTCATCCAATTTGGGAGGAAAAAGAAAAAAGCAAAATATTATTTGAATGGAGAATGAATCTTACAAAATGCTGCAGTACAGAGGGATCTGGGTGTCCTCGTACCTGAAACACAAAAAGTCAACATACAGGTGCAGCAGGTAATCCGGAAGCCAAATATTGGCCTTTATTTCTAGGGGGATGGAGTATAAAAGCAGGGAAGTCACGCTACAACTGTACAGGGTGCTGGTGAGGCCACGCCTGGAGTACTGCGTACAGTTCTGGTGCCCTTATATTTAAGGAAGGACATACTTGCATTGCAGGCAGTTCAGAGAAGGTTCACTAGGTTGATTCCGGGTATGGAAGGGTTGTCTTAGGAGGAAAGAATGAACAGGTTGGGTCTATACTCATTGGAGTTTAGAAGAATGAGGGGAGATCTTATTGAAACATACAAGATCTGAAGGGACTCCATAGGGTAGATGCTGAGAGGATGTCACCCCTCATGGGGGAATCTAAAACTAGGGGGTATAGTCTCAGAATAAGGGGTCGCCCGTTTAAGACAGAAATTAGGAGGAATTTCTTCTCCCAGAGGGTCGTGAATCTTTGGAATTCTTTACCGCAAAAAGCTGTGGAGGCTGAGTCATTAAATACATTCAAGGCTGAGTTAGACAAATTTTAGATCAGCAAGAGAGTCAAAGGATATGGGGAAAGGGCGGGAAAGTGGAGTTGAGGTAAAAATCAGATCAGCCATGATCTCATTAAATGGCGGAGCAGGCTCGAGGGGCCGAATGGCCTACTCCTGCTCCTATCTCTTATGGTCTTATGGTCGTATTCATCAAACCATTTATCTCTATTTAAGAACATAAGAAATAGGAGCAGGAGTAGGCCAATTGGCCCCTCGAGCCTGCTCCGCCATTCAATAAGATCATGGCTGATCTGATCCTAACCTTCAAATCTAAATTCATGTCCAATTTCCTGCCCGCTCCCCGTAACCCCTAATTCCCTTTACTGCTAGGAAACTGTCTATTTCGGTTTTAAATTTATTTAATGATGTCGCTTCCACAGCTTCCTGGGGCAGCAGATTCCACAGACCTACTACCCTCTGAGTGAAGTTTCTCCTCATCTCAGTTTTGCCCCCTAGTTCTAATTTCACCCATCCTTGGGAACATCCTTACCGCATCCACCCGATCAAGCCCCTTCACAATCTTATATGTTTCAATAAGATCGCCTCTCATTCTTCTGAACTCCAATGAGTAGAGTCCCAATCTACTCAACCTCTCCTCATATGTCCGCCCCCTCATCCCCGGGATTAACCGAGTGAACCTTCTTTGTACTGCCTCGAGAGCAAGTATGTCTTTTCTTAAGTATGGACACCAAAACTGTATGCAGTATTCCAGGTGCAGTCTCACCAATACCTTATATAACTGCAGCAATACCTCCCTGTTTTTATATTCTATCCCCCTAGCAATAAAAGCCAACATTCCGTTGGCCTTCTTGATCACCTGCTGCACCTGCATACTAACTTTTTGATTTTCTTGCACTAGGACCCCCAGATCCCTTTGTACTGCAGTACTTTCCAGTTTCACGCCATTAAGATAATAACTTGCTCTCTGATTTTTCCTGCCAAAGTGCATAACCTCACATTTTCCAATATTGTATTGCATCTGCCAAATCTCCGGCCACTCACCCAGCCTGTCTATATCCCCTTGTAGGTTTTTTATGTCCTCCTCACTCTCCACTTTCCCTCCCATCTTTGTATCATCTGCAAACTTTGATATGTTACACTCGGTCCCCTCCTCCAAATCGTTAATATAGATTGTAAAGAGTTGGGGACCCAGCACCGACCCCTGCGGAACACCACTGGCTACTGGTTGCCAGTCCGAGAATGAACCATTTATCCCAACTCTCTGCTTCCTGTTAGATAACCAATCCTCCACCCATGCCAGAATATTACCCCCAATCCAGTGATTCTTTATCTTGAGCAATAATCTTTTATGTGGCACCTTGTCGAATGCCTTCTGGAAGTCTAAATACACTACGTCCACTGGTTCCCCTTTATCCACCCTGTACGTTATGTCCTCAAAGAACTCAAGCAAATTTGTCAGACATGACTTCCCCTTCGTAAAGCCATGCTGACTTTGTCCTATTAAATTATGTTTATCCAAATGTTCTGCTACTGTCTCCTTAATAATAGACTCCAAAATTTTACCCACCACAGATATTAGGCTAACTGGTCTATAATTTCCAGCCTTCTGCCTACTACCCTCTTTAAATAAGTGTGTTACATTAGCAGTTTTCCAATCTGCCGGGATCTTTGCCGAGTCCAGAGAATTTTGGAAAATTATTACCAAAGCATCCACAATCCCTACTGCCACTTCCCTCAAGACCCTAGGATGTAAGCCATCAGGTCCAGGGGATTTATCCGCCTGGAGTCCCATTAATTTACTGAGTACCAATTCCTTAGTGATTTTAATCATATTTAGCTCCTCCCCCCCTAGAGCCCCCTGTTTGTCCAGTGTTGGGATATTCTTAGTGTCCTCTACCGTAAAGACTGAAACATTTGTGTCAGAAATTTATCTATCTTGTTACGAATGCTTCGTGCATTCAGATATAGTGCCTTTAATTTTAAACTTTTTACTTTTTTTCCCCTTATGTGACCGTAGTCACTAATGCCCTACTACCTCTGTTAAACTCTCCGTCCCTTCCTGCTTGTTTTTACCCTAATTACTACTCTGCCCTATAGCCATGACTTTACTCTTTAGACTTGTAAACCCCCCCCAACTAGTTTAAAGGGAAGAGCTATCCAATCAGTCCCACACACCTGCTCTTTCCCCACAGTCCTGCAAATTTTTCCCCCTTCAATTCCCTTTTGAAAGTTACTATTCAATCTGCTTCCACCGCCCTTTCAGATCATAACAACTCACTGCGTAAATTTTACTTTCCTTATGTCACCTCTGGTTCTTTTGCCGATCACCTTAAACCTGAGTCCTCTGGTTACCAACCCTTCTGCCACCGGAAACAGTTTCTCCTTATTTACTCCATCAAAGCCCTTCATGATTTTGAACACCTCTTATCAAATCTCCTCTTAACCTTCTCTGCTCTAAGGAGAACAATCCCAGCTTCTCCGGTCTATCCACATAACTGAAGTCTCTCATCCCTAGTACCATTCTAGTAAATCTCTTCTGCACCCTCTCTAAGGCCTTCACATCCTTCCTAAAGTTCGGTGCCCAGAATTGGACACAATACTCCAGTTGTGGCCAAACCAGCGTTTTATAAAGGTTTAGCATAACTTCCTTGCTTTTGTACTCTATGCCTCTATTTATAAAACCAAGGATCCCGTATGCCTTTTTAACAGCCATCTCAACTTGTCCTGCCACCATCAAGGACTTGTGTACGTACACCCCCAGGGCTCTCTGTTCCTGCACCTCTTTCAAAATTGTACCATTTTATTTATATAGCCTCTCCTCATTCTTCCTATCAAATATATCACTTCACACTTCACTGCATTAAATTTCATCTGTCATGTGTCTGCCCATTTCACCAATCTGTCTATGTCCTCCTGAAGTCTTACTATCCTCCTCATTGTTTACTACATTTCCGAGTTTCGTGTCATCTGCAAATTTTGAAATTATGCACAGTACACCCAAGTCCATCATGGGCAGAGCGTAACCCCAGTCTCAGTCATCCCTATTGTTTTATGTTTTAAAAGTGCTCATTAGAGACAAGCTGGGAGCGGGGACAGAGCTGGGTATATGCAGTGTATGCCATTTGTGTACACCTTTTAATTTCCTGCGTGCTCCCCCCTCTGCCCCCATTCATACTTCCTGCTTGTCCAAAGGATGAATCACTGCCAGGCAAGAATTCTGTGAGCTAGGAGCACGACAATGGTGCTGAAAAGGGGAGGATGCCAACATGAATGGAAGGGACAGTGAGAGGGAATGAAAGGTGTCAGCATGACCTGAGGAGGGGGAAGACTGCCGAGTACGACAGAGGAGTGCCAACTTATACTTTTCTTTTTTTATCCCAGTAAAACAATTCTTTACAAACTTCCTAAATTTTCAAGTATAAAGACTGCAATAGCTCAACCAACCTGTATAAGATTCCTAAATGAAACGTATATGTAACAGACAAAAAGCAGAAGAAAGCTGGGGATTTTCAGTCCACCGAGCAGGTTCCTTCCACAGGCTATCTATAATCGCCCCATGGAGTCTACCCAACTCGTTTAAGCTCCAGGGGGAAAATTTCTGCAATATTTCTCTCTGCCTCTCCTACAATGTAAAACTGCAGAATATATGGGGGTAACTTCCAACTTTGGTGGGGGCAGAAAACGGGCAAATCTGGATCAGCTGCCCACTGACCCCATTTTCCGTTCCAAAATCGTGTGGGTTGTACTGTGGGCGGCCCATCTGATACCACCAGTTTTCTGCCCTGCCAAATATCTTAGATTATCAGTGCTGCCAAGGGGACTTTGGTAAATAGAATGGTGTGTGAAATAATTTTTGACACCATGACCACTTGAAGCATGAAACACACCCAGCAGTGCAATTCTAAAGCCTGTCCTTCCAAACATGGGCTGAGTCCGGACAAAGCATTTTAAGCTGTGTAATACTCGCTTGTTACAGGTCTGTCACTGGTGGTGGTAGCAGTGAGAGCAATTATGCTAAGCCTTTATAAATTATTGGTTAGGCCTCAGCTGGAGTATTGTGTCTAATTCTGGGCATCACACTTTAGGAAGGATGTCAAGGCCTTAGAGAGGGTGCAGATGAGATTTACCAGAATGATACCAGGGATGAGGGACGTCAGTTATGTGGAGAGACTGGAGAAGCTGAGAGCAAAAAGAGCAGGCATAATACTGAAACCCTAGTCTATCAATATCCACAGACTGACAAACCACTGTTAGGGGCCCAGAGATACATGGAGTAGCAAGTCTGCCAGGGGCTACACATGAAAGGGAGGCAGGTTGCAAGGCGTGGGGTGGGGTGGGGGGGGGGGAGTGCGAGATAAATCACAAGTATCATTGCTCTATGTTATACATCCTTTGTGAGTTGCCTTCCTTGGCATGATTGCAGCAGCTCAGAAATCACCATGATACAGACTCGAGGAACAGCACCTCATCTTTCGTTTAGGCACTTTACAACCTTCTGGACACAACACTGATTTCAATAACTTCAGATCATAGCCACTGCTCCAATTTTTTCGGACAGCAGGTGCTGGTAACGGTTCTGTTGTTGCCATTTACAGCTCCTCTAGACCCATCTTTTGTTTCTTTATTTGTCCCATTACCACCCTCCTTGCCTTGTACCATCATCCCTTCAGTCATTTATGATCTAAAACATTTGCCTGAGGAAGGAGAAAATCTCCGAAAGCTTGTGAATTTAAAATAAAATTGCTGGACTATAACTTGGTGTTGTAAAATTGTTTACAAACTTCAGTCATTTAATCACTCCTGCTCTCCACCCTATCATAGACCTTCCCTTTTGTTCTTTCCTCCCCTCCCCTCCTTTGCTTGGCTCTGTACTTGCTTAAAAACTGTTAAAATCTTCCAGTTCTGACGAAAGGTCATCGACATGAAGCATTAACTCTGTTTCTTTCTCCACAGATGCTGCCTGACTTGCTGAGTATTTCCAGCATTTTCTGTTTTTATTTCAGATTTCCAGCATCCGCAATATTTTGCTTTTGATGATACAGACTGCATTCAATGGTCTGTGTCTGTAACTAACTTCATAAACCTCCAATCTCTGCTCTTTTTCTGAAGCTATTAACTGATAGTGTTATCTGATTCACTTATCCACTATTCTCTTTAATCTGATGAAGTTTTTATAAAACACATACTTATAGCTGGAATGGCTGTCTAGATGTTGGTAGCAAAGTTAAAAGCGTTACACACATAAATCCTTAAAATTCAGAACCAGGAATGCTGCTAAGCTTTAGACGGGACAGCTCAGAAGGAACCATCATTGTAATGGTTCCAACAGTGGGTGGAAAATAGCACTTGGCAAGGCACCTGGCAGTTTTTCCAGTGTAGGTAGGGATCCTCCTGTATCAATGATGCAATGCATCCTCGGGCAGTGCTAACCACAGATTTACACCTTCCAGCTTGGCATGCAAAACTGTCACTGAACAGATCCCAGGTCTGGAATTTTTATTCTCGATCTATATACCAGAGATGCCAAAATATAAACTAGCAAGCTACATGTAATATGGGCCAAGTTTCATTATTTCTCTATCCTATACATTCCCTGACTTTCTTCATCTTTTCTTCACAGCCCACTTGTTTGACAGCAAGAAATCAGAAGACTATGGAGGCAGGACTATCCTAGTTTTCATTGCTGAAAGCATCTATTAAATTTATAACAGTGGGCCCTAAATAGAGGGCTTTCGTTACTACTATGAATGCTGGGCTAACCCCACTGCCATAGTGTCTTGTTTTCTCTCACTCTGTAAATGAGAGAAAGCAAGACAAATGTTGGGATGGATGGCATGGTCCACATGAGACACCATGACCCTGAGCTAGGAGATCACCATCTCATATGGTTCATCCTATTGTTTCAGGTTCTCTGGGCTGTTCTGACAGGTTGAGTATTTTGAGGATTTTCAGTAAACTGTTTTATCAATTTACAAAAATTTAAATCAATGAAGCTGTCACTTTGAGAGCCTGCAGCACGAACCCGGCAGCTCAGTTATTTATTTTTACACCACCATTTTCCTCCTCTCCAGGACCAGTAACTGCTCAGGACTCTGCAACCACCCTCCTCCCACTCCCTCCAGGTCCAAATTCTGCATCTGACGGCATCGAGGACATGAAACCTCATGGATCCTGGGAGTTGTCTTCGGAAGCAGCAGCAGAAGTGGCTCTGTCCCCATTGGCCCTTCAATGGGCCAGGAGCACATTACACGGAAGTGCTTGTAGGTCATGAGTTGTCTGTTTGGCATTCTAACATACAACATGAACATAAGAAATAGGAGCAGGAGTAGGCCATACGGCCCCTCGAGCCTGCTCTGCCATTCAGTAAGATCACAGCTGATCTTTGACCTCCACTCTACTTTCCCGCCCTATCCCCAAATCCCTTGATTCACTTGGTGTCCAAAAATCTAACATTATTTATTACTGGCACAACTTAATGCTGTAACGCAGGAAGTCAACAGGCCACAATTACAAACAATGCTGCACACCAACACAACAGAGACTAAGAACACAGTCACTGCACCGTACACACACTAGGACAGCTTCGGCAAAAAGCCTGCATGAACAGCTTCCTTTGAATGAAAGTACTGCATGAGGTAGGCAACACAACTGGCAATGGAATGGATTGGTGTGCCTTTTCTCTCCTAAAGCACTGTTGATTTAGATTATCCAACTGAAATCACTGACTATCCACAGGTGCTGCTATGGTGACACTGTTTTAGTCACATGCACTCATTTTAGTAGAAAATACACCCAATACAGGTAAATGTACTTCACATCCGTATATTTATTTAACAAACATCTACCACCATTCAGTAACCAAGGAAGTAAAGCACTCACAACGATCAAAAAACACTCACACACTCTGCTTTTCATTTCTACTATTTTACCAACAAATGCACAAAAAGGTTAAAGTTCACATGCAGACTCATGTGAATGAGTATTGAGATCATGTGCCCAACGACTGTGTCTGTTATTCATTTTTTATTCACTAATCAGAAATACATCTGGATCCCCAATTAGCCACATGGTTAATGTATTGGACAACACTGCCCTAAAGTCATCGACTCTTGCTGGGGGATGGTTCTACAGTTGCCAGCCACCCTTTGGTACCTTCCCCAAGTATCCATCCTTTGTGTGTAAGATCAGTGAGTGTTAGCAGAGTATTAACAATGGAGGAGCTTCACAGTCGCACCCAATGCCCACTTTCCAGCGGGGGGTGGGTCACTGAATAGCAGTGGAGGGATTGGCTAATTTCACCCGCCACCACCCCCCGCAACCTCCCCAGGGCTAACGGTAGCGGCCCAAATATGGTCTTCAGTCACTTTAGTGAACATGCCCGTCTCCTACCCATTATCTTTTGAAAATCTGATCAAGAAATCAAAGTCTGAAAAGAAGCCTCCTTATTAAAAATATCAGCAAAGTTTCTGAATGCCTGTAAACCTGTACCTCACCTCAAAGTGAAAACCTTCGTTAATTGCAAGTGCTTGGAGGATTTTGGAAGAGACTGTGGTTGCCAGCATATACACATTCTTCACGTCAGCCGGATCTGGATGTTCGTCCTTCCAACACTTAAACATCCACCACCCCAGGAGTGCTCCTAGCTCATTGCCAGAGAACACCTTCCAACTGCCACTGCAACAAGACAGAAGCAGGTCATGTTAGATTGCCAGATATTTTTGGGTAATTTTTCTGTATGAATCTTTGTGCTCTTCAAGGTGAGAGATGCTCGTGCTGAGGAATGGAACATTTCTCAGTTCAGATACTGAGTGTCTGCATTCAGCATCATCTTCATGATGATTCACCACAGCTATTTAGAGGTGTGCGACATTGTGAGACAGAAGCCCGCTTCCCATGATTCAATGAAGTTGTGCCACATTTGTGCATGAAAATTATTCCCCTGCCCCTGCCTCCAACCTGAAGGCCTAACTCTTGCTGGGGTAAGGTTTTATGGATGCTCCAGCCCTCCACTCAAGTGGCTATTCTTCACCTGTGTAAACAGGCTATTTTACCATGAAGGGCATCACAGCTAAACCGGTCTTCAGTTGACATGGAGTGGGAATCCTAACTGTTTGCTCATGTTTTTTTTAAAAACTTCCCTAGCCCACAGACACCAAACCCACTGATAAATCCCTAGCTCTCATAAGCTAACTCAGCACAGACTGGGAACTGAATCTCAGATTTTTGGACTGTGTGGCTTAATGTTACACTGGGCATCACTTTCAGTCGCTAGGCTACTGGTTAGCTGAACATTCTTTTAAATGATGAATTGCCACAACCTGTAGATCAAGGCTTACATGCTTAAATGGTTCAGCTTCTAAAACTGGTATTGAAATTGGCTGAAATGCTTCACAGACATTTCTTCTCTTTCTATAATATAGTCAAACCTCACTATTTTTAATTAATTCTTGGGATATGGGCATCACTGGCAAGGCCAGCATTTATCACCGATCCCTAGTTGCTCTGAGGTGGTGGTAGTGGGGTTTCTGCTTGAACCGATGTAGTCCCATGTGGTGAAGGTATTAATGGAGCCTTCAGGGAACCAATAAGACAGGGTCCATGATATAAAGGTGTGATCACCACAGGTAATAACTGAGCAAACAAGATTTACTTTATACAATATCTATTTTAGTCCTGAAAAGAAGTCAGTTTTCCAATTTCATCCTTCCAGCAGGGATTGCTGGACAGAATTCAGAAACAAGACCTCCCATTAATTCCCACCCTTTCAGTTCCTTAGCATAGCTCAAAACCAATTGCAGTGTCTTATCTCTACCACCATCTGACACGGCCCAGGAATAAAACCTGAGACTTTCCTGGTCCACACAGCTCAGTAACACAACAAACTGTGCTGTCATTTCCTGCAGTTTTTAAACAAATCTACCAAATCAAAAGAAAGAAAAGCAAATTGGAACCTGGAAAAATGATCTATTATTACAAATCTTCCTGTTGTCACGGTTTTTGTGTCAACATTTATCATTGTAAATTCCCATGTTAACATTCCCATTCAATTTTGCCATGTTGCAAGGTGACTTTGTGGAATAAGATTCTGAATTCTCTCCCCCAATTCTCTCGTCACCATGTTCACAAAAAAACATATTCATCTTGAGTTTGTGCAATATTGCAGGCAATTTATTAAAGTGATTTTAATTTAAAAAAAACTTTTGGAACATGCTGGAGGTAAGCAAAAAGCACACATGATCAATTCAGTTACAGATTCTGATGCAATGTCAAGTAATGGAGTGCAATTTTATAATGGAAAAGTCCCCATACCTTACAATGACCTTTGGTATGAAACTGGCTCAATACTATTTAACTTTCTTTGAACTTTTAAAACATGTATAAATGTAAAGTTTGCTTTGCAATTTTATCTTTAAAGCAGTGAAGTGCCCAGGCATGACTGGGATTGCAAGCTGCTGGCAGACTGTAACCCTCGTGACACCCACATGTTCCACCCACTGCTCTAAAAGGCAATGGAGTTTACATTGCAGGGCGAGATTTATGTCTCATTAATGTTACACGGATTATACTGCACCCTGTCCTTTTGCTGTCTAGTCTCTGATTGATAGCCCACGATGGATTTGGTGGCAATGGACAATAGCACATGTACGCGTTTCACGTATGTGCAATTGCTCCAACGTTACAAATTCATCAGCGAAAGGTCAATACAGGCCAGCAATGGGGATCTATGTTGGTGCTCTATACGGGCGGGCTGAGAGATCAGCCCACCCATGGACGGACCAGAAATGGGAGATGCAAATTATCACTGGCACTGGAACCCAGTTGGAGATAAATGGCAAAGATCCATCTCGAAGCAGCCTCAGGCAGCAAGAGTTCCTTTTAATTTACAGGGTTGCTTACAATGTGCTTGCTGTCAGAGGCAACCATGCGAAGCAAATGGGGTATTAAAGAAAACCATATGCACCATGCAGTGTTAAACATGCCTTACTGTGAACAGTGGTTGTTTCATTTAGAATTTAAGAAAAAATGTCTTTACAATCATAAGATTCAGAAATTATTTTGTAAAATGTAATTACTAATACTTACTCCTCATGCTGTTCTGCAACAGCCAGTCTGTCTGCATCCGGGTCTGTGGCCAATACAACCCGAGCACCTTCTTTCTCAGCCAACTTGATTGCCAGCACCTAGTAAAGGAGAGCAGGGAAAGGTCACGTCAGCTAGAGTCCTATTTACAGTAAGGATTCAACGCTGAGTTAAGCAATCATCTTTGGCATGCAAATATACTGCAGGCAATATTGAAAAAGAGAGAAAGAGGAATATCCAGTTTTAAATCCTACATTCAAGCCCATGGACACACAGGAGACAATCTTGGTGCGGACTAAATAAATGAGCCCCGAAAATCTGCAGACTGCAATCCCAGCACCGGGAGTCCCCCTACCAGGCAACACCAACTGACATCATTGGCCTTCTAAAGGGTGAGCTGAGGTTTATCCCTCAAGGCCAACTGGGAAATCCCATAATCCGTCCAACCGGATCCCTACCATTTTTCAGTAGATTTCAGAATTACAGCAGGAGTCTGGCAGAACCTGCAAAGAAATTCAGTGTCAATGGGTCTAAACCCTCAGGGTCCAGCAGTTCTGCATGTGTGAAATGTGAGTTGATCACATAGGGCACTGATTTTAGACCCCAATTGGTGGTGCAATTTTACTGCTTATACCTCATACACTCAGTAGCGTTCTCGGCCTTTTGGCTAAGATCAAGTGGTCAAGTGGGGGAAGGCAACCATTTGGAGCCTTCCTGCCATTGTATGCCGGGGGGATGCAGTCAGGGAGAAATCCCCTCGGGCAGAGTGTAGAGCTTTGGCTTGTAGAGCTTTGGCTTGATGTAATGTCACTGCAAGGAATCTGGAATGAATCTGTAAGGCAATAAGGCACCCCAGAGTGTCAGAAAAAAAAAGCTTTCCCGTTTTCAATAAGTTACATTCCTAACAATGAGACACGAGTTTTTAACATATTGCAGGTTTATCCATTTTATTAATACTCCCCACATTACAGTATCTCAAAACAAAATAAAACAATGAAACAAAAATAAACTGGAATAAACTGAGATTCTAATCAAAGGCCTCCAGACCTTTTGTGTGTGTAAATGTGATATGTTACGGGAAAGGCAATGAGTATGCATAATGCATGATGAAGCTGCAATGAAGAACAGGCTCGGGGGCCATGTGGTTTACTCCAGCTCATATTTCTTATGTTCTTAGAACAGGTCTCAGACATGTTCAGTCACATTGACAACACCACCACATGAAATGGTTAATGTGGTTCAAAAAAAGTGAGGACATATACTGTATCACCACTGATTTAAACTTTTTATCCAAGGCACCGATACCTGCTCCATGGAGAAACCTACTTTTTACATACAAATTAATGAAACAATCAGAATAGAGTTAAACACACAGATACCCATCAGAGGAATTGAAATTAGAGTAGAGAGGGACATAGAATTTGGAATTCCAAAATTCAGGGTTGAGTTCCCTTGAGTTAACACTGAAATTAAAACAACTGAAGTCTAGGAAGAAATAATTCTAGAATTATCCACAAGATGGATAATGGTAAAAGGAGGATCTTTCAAGTCCAGAGGATGATTTCTTAATTCATGGTAGTATTTGGGGGAAAGCTTAGTTTTCACTGTTGCTTTCTTTCTTAAAAATTCATTCTCGGGATGTGGGTGTCGTGGCAAGGGCAGCATTTATTGCCCATCCCTAGCTGCCCTTGAGAAGATGGTGATGAGCCGCCTTCTTGAACTGCTACAGTCCGTGTGGCGAAGGTACTCCCACAGTGCTGTTACATAGGGAGTCACATGATTTTGTTCCAGCGACGATAAAGGAATGGCCGATATTTGTCCACCCTGGATTATGTGTGACTTTTAAGGAGAACTTGGAGGTGATGATGTTCCCGTGCACCTGCTGCCCTTGTGGTGGAAGTCGCAGGTTTGGGATTTGAACAAGCAACTAACCATACAATGTCTACACAAAGGTTAACTATAACCTGCTTCTGGGCTAGGCTTGCACATGTTTACATTTAGATTCACTTTATCACTTTAAACTGGAGACTCAACATCGTTGATTTGGTAGCATGGCTCCTTTTATGTCTTGCTAAACCCAAAACACCAATGATTTCCTATACAACTCGAGACAATAACATCAGAATAGAGATTGAGACTGTGAGAAGGGTCATGGATGCCGAGGCCTATAGGATTAACGCAGCTAGCAACAGTATAAATGGAGTAAAATCGTGGCTGTGATTAGGAAGGTAGCAAATGTAACCCCGCTATTCAAGAAAGGAGGAGAGAAAACAGGGAACTATAGGCCAGTTAGCCTGACATCAGTAGTAGGGAAAATGCTAGAATTTATTATTAAGGACGTAGAAACAAGGCGCATAGAAAATCATAATATAATTAGGCAGAGTCAACATGGTTTTATGAAAGGTGCCACACAAGAAATTGTTACACAAGATTAGGGCTCATGGGATTGGGGGCAATATATTAGCATGGATTGAGGATTGGTTAACACACAGAAAACAGACAGTATGAATAAACGGGTCATTTTCGAGTTGGCAGTTTGTAACTAGTGGGGTGCCGCAAGGATCAGTGCTTGGGCCTCAGCTGTTTACAATATATATCAATGACTTAGATGAGGGGACCAAGTGTAATGTATCCAAGTTTGCTGACGATACAAAGCTAGGTGGGAAACTAAGCTGTAAGGAGGATGCAAAGAGATTGCAAAGGGATATAGACAGGTTAAGTGAGTGGGCAAGAAGATGGCAGATCAAGTATAATGTGGGGAAATGTGAAATTATCCACTTTGGTAAGAAGAATAGAAAAACAACATTTTTTTTTTAAAAAGGTGAAAGACTAAGAAATATTGGTAGTCAGAGGGATTTGGGTGTCCTTGTACACACAGAAAGTTAATATGCAGGTACAGCAAGCAATTAGGAAGGCAAATAGTATGTTAGCCTTCACTGCAAAGGGGTTGGAGTATTAGAGTAAGGATGTCTTGCTGCAATTATATAGGGCTCTGGTGAGACCACAACTGGAGTACTGCGAACAGTTTTGGTCTCCTTACCTAAGGAAGGATATACTTGCCTTAGAGGGGGTGTGACAAAAGTTCACTAGATTGATTCCTGGGATAAGAGGGTTGACCTATGAGGAGAGATTGAGTAGAATGGGTCTATATTCTCTAGAGTTTAGAAGATTGAGAGGTGATCTCATTGAAACGTATAAAATTCCTAAGAGGGCTTGACAGGGTAGATGCTGAGAGGCAGTTTCCCTGGGCTGGAAAGTCTAGAACTAGAGGTCAAAGTCGCAAGGTAAGGGGTCGGCCATTTAAGACAAGGAAACATTTCTTCACTCAGAGGGTTGTGAATCTTTTGGAATTCTCTACCACAGAGGGCCATCGATGCTCAGTCGTTGAGTATATTCAAGGCTGAGATCGATAGATGTTTGAACACTATGGGAATCAAGGGATTATGGGGATCGGGCTTGAAAGTGGAGTTGAGGGAGAAGATCAGCCATGATCTGATTGAATGGAGGAGCAGGCTCAAGGGGCCGTATGGTCTACTCCTGCTCCTATTTCTTATGCCACAGGTTGGGAGATGAAGAAGGGAGACATCTGGAGGGTTGAGCTGTAACGTGTTTCTTCTGCGGCAAAGCATCCTTTGTGATCTCGGTGTTAGTTGTGAGGGTGTCTAACATTTAATCATTAATAAATGGCAAGTGTTTGACCGTGTCCAAGAATTCATCCTTGCTGTATAGGTGCAGGACTGCAGCCTTTTGTCTATATTATTACAAACATTTACATTCCTAACAACCGCTCACTGTGACAGGAGTACAGACCTTGCATCACAAGTGTGAAAGACCAGTAAAATCCAGTACCAATTCTTCTTAGTAGATTTTTCACAAGCCACCTCTATCCCTGTACCCTGCTAGTTCTAGTGCCACAATTGGTGTGAGGTGGTGCATTTTGGTAGGAAGAATAAGGAGACTCCATACTGCTTGGATAAGAAGAGTCAAAATGGGATAGAGGAGCAAAGGGATCTGGGGGTACAGATACACATCACTAAAAGTAGCAACACAGGTTATTAAGGCTGTAAAAAAGGCAAATCAAGCACTGGGGTTAATTTCTAGAGTGAAAGAATTGAAAAGCAGAAAAGTTATGTTAAACTTGTGTAGAACCTTGGTTAGACCACACTTGGAGTACTGTGAACAGTTCTGGTCTCCATATTATAGAAAGGATATAGAGGCACTGGAAAGGGTGCAAAAAAGATTCGCAAGGATGATACCAAAACTGAGAGGATATCCTTATCAGGAGAGATTGAGCAGGCTGGGGCTCTTTTCTCTAGAAGAGAAGGCTGAGGGGTGACCTGTTAGAGGTCTTTAAGATTATGAAAGGGTTTGATAGGGTAGACGTAAAGAAAATGTTTCCACTTATGGGGGAGACCGGAAGTAGGGGCCATAAATATAAGATCGTCACTAATAAATCCAATAGAATTCAGGAGAAACTTCTTTACCCAGAGAGTGGTTAGAATGTGGAACTCGCTACCACAAGTAGTTAATGATGTGGAGATGCCAGTGATGGACTGGGGTGGACAAATGTACAGAATCGTACAACACCAGCTTATAACCTGGTGTTGTACGACTCTGTACAAGTAGTTAAGGCAGCTAGCATAGATGTATTTAAGGGGAAGATGGATAAACACAAAGAGGGAGAAAGGAATAGAAGGATAAGCTGATAGGGTGAGATGAAGTAGGGAGGGAGAAGGCTCATGTGGAGCTTAAACACCGACATGGACCTTTTGGGCCGAATGGCCTGTTTCTGTGTTGTGCTTTCTATGTAATTTTCCATTTGCATTGGAACATTTGCTTCAGTTGGAGGAATGGAGTTGCTGAAGCAGATCAAATAAATAGTCTGTCTTCCACTACTGCATGCTTCATCAGGCAGGGCAACAAGCCAAAGCAACTGCTCCTTAGTCTGCCTGACCTGTGACATTTGAAATAGGTCTCAGCCAGTATTGGAAAGGGATTGAATTTCTGAAGTCAAAACTCCATCTGACAGTCACCACAGCACAGAGAATTTAATCATTTCATCCATCAATATAACTTAGATGGTTACAGAGATGACTAAAAAACAGCACCACATGCACATGAAGTGCACTATTCAAGTGATACCATCCCAGAGAGAGGGAAAGATAGAGAGAGAGATAGAGAGAGAGAGAGAGAGAGAGAGAAGCAAGACAGAGCGAGAGGTCTGTTCAAAGTAAAAATAAAATAGCTGTCCATCCTTGATTATAAAACCATGACTGAACAATTTAAAAACATTTTTTAGATCAGTCGGATTTCCATAAAAACCCAACTAATGTCCTTTAGTGAAGGAGACCTGCCGTCCTTCCCCAGTCTGGGCCTATATGTGACTCCAGTCCCACACCAAAGTGATTGACTCTTAACTGGCCTCTGAAGTGGCCTAGCAAGCCACTCAGTTAGAAGGCCCACCACCACCTTCTCAGAACAACTTGGAATGGGCAATAAATGCAAGCCTTGCCAGCGACATCCAAATCCTGAGAATTAAAAAAAGTGAAGTAAAGTGATAATGATGTCAAGAACTAAGGTATTATCTAACCAGAATACTGGTGAGGGAGTGGGCTCCTCTGGCGAGTGCAGCTAGACCCAAGTCCACAGCACCATGGGTGGCCCAGCTGTACAGGGGAGGGGGGAGGAGAAAGGTCAGGAGAGCAATAGTGAAAGGGGATTCAATGGTTAGGGGAACAGACAGGCGTTTCTGTGGCCGGAGACGTGATTCCAGGATGGTACTTTGCCTCCCTGGTGCCAGGGTCAAGGATGTCACCGAGTGGCTGCAGAACATTCTGAAGGAGAAGGATGAACAGCCAGAGGTCGTGGTCCATATCGGTACCAACGGCATAGGTAGAAAGAGGGATGAGGTTCTGCAGGAAGATTTTAGAGAGTTAGGAAAGAGATTAATACGTAGGACTTTAAAAGGTAATAATCTCCAGATTACTCCTGGTGCCACGTGCTAGTGAGTATGGAAATAGGAGGGTAGAGCAGATGAATGCATGGCTGGAGAGCTGGTGCAGGAGGGAGGGCTTTAGATTCCTGGGGCATTGGGACCAGTTCTGGGGGAAGTGGGACCTGTACAGTCCGGATGGGTTGCACTTCAACAGAGCTGGGACCAATGTCCTTGTGGGGAGGTTCACTAGTGCTGTGGGGGATGGCTTAAACTAATTTGGCAGGGGGATGGGCACCAGGGTGTAGCATTAGAGAGGAGAAACAAGGTGCACAAAGGATTGGGAGAAACAGCTACCATTAGAGTAAGAAATAGTATAGTATTAGGTGGGATCAGATTAAGAGAGAATATAAGGAGGTCTAAGATAGGTTTACAGTGCATGTGTGAAGCGTATTAGTGAGCTGCAGGCGCAATTAGCCACATGGGAAAATGATGTCGTGGCGATAACGGAGACCCGGCTCAAAAAAGGCAGGATTGGGTACTAAATATTCCTGGATACAAGGTGCTCAGGAAAAATAGGAGGGGGGGGTGGTGGTGGCAGTATTACGGAGAATATTGCAGTACTGGAGAGAGAGGATTTCCTGGAGGGGTGAAGAACAGAATCTATTTGGTTAGAGTTAAGAAACAATAGAGGTGCCATTTCACTACTGGGTGTATTCTATAGGCCACCAACTAATGGGAAAGATATAGAGGAGCAAACTATCCTAATATAAACTGGGGTAGTAATAGTGTAAGAGGCAAAGAGGGGGAGGGATTTTTGAAGTGTGTTCAGGAGAACTTTCTTGACCAGTACGTTTCCGACCCAACAAGGAAGGAGGCATTGCTGGATCTGGTTCTGGGGAATGAGGTGGGCCAAGTGGAGCAAGTGTCAATGGGAGAACATTTAGGGAGCAGTGATCATAGTATCATAAGGTTTAGATTAGCTATGGAAAGGACGAAGACCACTCTAAAGTAAAAAAGATATTCAAGTTAAGGAGGGCCAATTTCAGTGGGATGAGAACGGATCTGGCCCGGGTAAATTGTAATCAAAGATTGGCAGGCAAAACTAATTGAACAATGGCCGGCATTTAAAGAGGAGATGGTTCAGGTACCGTCTAGGTACATTCCTACAAGGGAGAAAGGTAGGGCAACTAAAGCCAGAGCTCTCTGGATGACAAGAGATAAACAGTAATATGAAACAGAAAAAAAGGGGTGTATGACAGATGTCAGGTTGATAATACATCTGAGAACCAGGCTAAATATTGAAAGTTCAGAGGGAAAGTGAAAAACTAAATTAGAGGGGCAAAGAGAGAGTGTGAGAATAGACTGGCAGCCAACATAAAAAGGGAATTCAAAAGTCTTCTATAGGCATGTAAACAGTAAAAGGGCAGTAAGAGGAGTGGTGGGACCAATTAGAGACCAAAAAAAGAGATCATGTTTGGAGGCAGAGGGCATGGCTGAGGTACTAAGTGAGTACTTTGCATCTGTCTGGCTGGCTGTACTTGAAGTAGGTAATTCAACCAATCCAGATGGGCTGCATCCTAGGTTGCTGAGAGAAGTAAGGGTGGAAATTGCAGAGGTACTGGCCATAATCTTCCAATCATCCTTAGATACTGGGGTGGTGCCAGAGGACTGGAGAATTGCAAATGTTACACCCTTGTCCAAAAAAAGGGTGATGTGGAGATGCCGGTGATGGACTGGGGTGTACAAATGTAAGGAATCTTACAACACCAGGTTATAGTATAACCTGGTGATGTAAGATTCCTTACAAAAAAAGGGTGTAAGGATAAACCCAACAAATACAGGCCAGTCAGTTTAACCTCAGTAGTGGGGAAGCTTTTAGAAATGATAAGCTGGGACAAAATTAACAAATCACTTGGACAAGGGTAGATTAATTAAGGAAACCCAGCACGGGTTTGTTAATGGCTATCAAGTTAGTTAAACACGATTTGAGTTTTTTGATGAGGTAACATAGAGGGTCGATGAGGGCAATGCGGTTGATGTGGTGTATATGAACTTCCAAAAGGCATTTGATGTTTGATAAAGTGCTGCATAACAGGTTTGTCATCAAAGTTGAAGCCCGTGGAATAAAAGGGATAGTGGCAGCATGGATACGAAGTAACAGGAAACAGAGAGTAGTGGTGAACGGTTGTTTTTCGGACTGAAGGGAGGTGTACAGTGGTGTTCCCCAGGGGTCGTACAAGAACCATTGCTTTTCTTGATATATATTAATGACAGATTAGATGGTATGACGGTGGATAAGCAGTGGCAAACATTACTGGTAAGCCCAAAGATTGGGAAAACTTTGAAAACCAGCAAACGATGACTAAAAGAATATTAAAGAGGGAGAACATAAATTATGAGAGTAAACCAGCAAGAAATATAAAAGCTTCTACAAGTATATAAAAAGGAAGAGGGTAGCTAAAGTAAACATTGGTCCCTTGGAGGATGAGACTGGGGAAATAATAATGGAAAACAAGGAAATGGCAGAGGAATTGAACAGATATTTTGTATCTGTCTTCACAGTAGAAGACACTAATAACATACCAATAATAGTAGATAATCAAGGGGCAAAGGGGAGGGAGGAACTAAAATCACTAGAGAAAAAGTACTAGGTAAACTAATGGGTCTAAAGGTTGACAAGTCCCCTGGACCTGATGGCTTGCATCAGAGGGTCTTAAAGGAAGTGGCTACAGAGATAGTGGATGCATTGGTTGTAATCTTCCAGAATTCACTAGATTCTGGAAAGGTTCCAGCAGATTGGAAAACTGCAAACATAAACACCCCTATTCAAGAAGGGAGTGAGACAGAAAGCAGGAAACCTATAGACCAGTTAGCCTAACATTTGCAATTGGGGAAAATGCTAGAATCCATTATTAAGAAAGTAGTAACAGGACATTTGGAGACTCACAATACAATCAAGGAGAGTCAATATGGTTTTATGAAGGGAAATTGTGTCTGTTAATTTATTAGAGTTCTTTGAGGAAGTAACGGGCAGGATGGATAAAGGGGAACCAATGGATGCAGTATAATTGGATTTCCAAAAGGCATTCGATAAGGTGCCACATAAACGATTACTGCACAAGATAAGAGCTCATGGTATTGGGGGTAATATGCTGGCATGGATAGAGGATAGGCTAACTAACAAAAAACAAAGAGTCGGGATAAAAGGGTGAGTTTCAAAATGGCAATCTGTAACTAGTGGGGTGGCGGAGGGATCAGTGCTGGGGCCTCAACTATTTACAATATATATCAATGACTTGGATGACAGAACAGAGTGTATTGTGGCCAAATTTGCTGATGATACAAAGATAGGTGGAAAAGCAAGTTACGAGGACACAAAGTGTCTGCATATGGATATTGACAGGTTAAGTGAATGGGCAAAAATTTGGCAGATGAAATATAATGTGGGAAAATGTGAAGTCATCCGCTTTGGAGGAAAAATAAAAAAGCAAAATATTTGAATGGAGAATTACTACAAAGAGCTGCGTTACAGAGGGATCTGGATGTCCTCGTACATGAAACACAAAGAGTCAACATACAGTTGCAGCAGGTGATCCAAAAGGCAAATGGAATATTGGCCTTTTTTCTAGTGGGATGGAATATGAAAGCAGGGAAGTCATGCTACAACTGTACAGGGTGCTGGTGAGACCACACCTGGAGTACTGCGTACAGTTCTGGTGCCCTTATTTAAGGAAGGATATACTTGCATTGGAGGCAGTTCAGAGAAGGTTCACTAGGTTGATTCCGGGTATGGAAGGGTTGTCTTATGAGGAAAGATTGAACAGGTTAGGTCTATACTCATTGGAGTTTAGAAGAATGAGAGGAGATCTTATTGAAACATATAAGATTCTGAGGGGACTCGATAGGGTAGATGCTGAGAGGATGTTACCTCTCATGGGGGAATCTAAAACTAGGGGGCATAGTCTCAGGATAAGGGGTCCCCCATTTAAGACGGAAACGAGGAGGAATTTCTTCTCCCAGAGGGTCGTGAATCTTTGGAATTCTTTACCCCAAAAAGCTGTGGAGGCTGAGTCATTGAATACATTCAGTACAGCTACAACACTGGCATCTACCCGACAATATGGAAAATTGCCCAGGTATGTCCTGTTCACAAAAAGCAGGACAAATCCAATCCGGCCAATTACAGCCCCATCAGTCTTCCCTCAATCATCAGCAAAGTGTTGGAAGGTGTCGTCGACAGTGCTATAAAGCAGCACTTATTCACCAATAACCTGCTCACTGGTCCTGGCGGAACCCAAACTGAGCACTCAGCTCCAGACCTCATTACAGCCTTGGTCCAAACATGGACAAAAGAGCTGAATTCCAGAGGTGAGGTGAGAGTGACCGCCCTTGACATCAAGGCAGCATTTGACAGGGTGTGGCACCAAGGAGCCCTAGTAAAATTGAAGTCAATGGGAATCAGGGGGGAAACTCTCCAGTGGCTGGAGTCATACCTAGCACAAAGGAAAATGGTAGTGGTTGTTGGAGGCCAATCATCTCAGCCCCAGGACATTGCTGCAGGAGTTCCTCAGGGCAGTGTCCTAGACCCAACCATCTTCAGCTGCTTCATCAATGACCTTCCCTCCATCATAAGGTCAGAAATGGGGATGTTCGCTGATGACTGCACAGTGTTCAGTTCCATTCGCAACCCCTCAGATAATGAAGCAGTCCGTGCCCGCATGCAGCAAGATCTGGACAACATCCAGGCTTGGGCTCATAAGTGGCAAGTAACATTCGTACCAGACAAGTGCCAGGCAATGACCATCTCCAACAAGAGAGAGTCTAACCACCTGACATTCAACGGCATTAACATCGCCGAATCCCCCACCATCAACATCCTGGAGGGTCACCATTGACCAGAGACGTAACTGCACCAGCCACATAAATACTGTGGCTACAACAGCAGGTCAGAGGCTGGATATTCTGCGGCGAGTGACTCACCTCCTGACTCCCCAAAGCCTTTCCACCATCTACAAGGCACAAGTCAGGAGTGTGATGGAATACTCTCCACTTGCCTGGATGAGTGCAGCTCCAACAACACTCAAGAAGCTCGACACCATCCAGGACAAAGCAGCCCGCTTGATTGGCACCCCATCCACCACCCTAAACATTCACTCCCTTCACCACCAGCAAGTTGTACCATCTACAGGATGCACTGCAGCAACTCGCCAAGGCTTCTTCGAAAGCAACTCCCAAACCTGCGACTTCTTCCACCTAGAAGGACAAGAGCAGCAGGCACATGGGAACAACATCACCTGCACATTCCCCTCCAAGTCACACACCATCTCGACTTGGAAATATATTGCCGTTCCTTTATCGTCACTGGGTCAAAATCCTGGAACTCCCTTCCTAACAGCACTGTGGGAGAACCTTCACCACACGGACTGCAGCGGTTCAAGGCGGCGGCTCACCAACATCTTCTCAGGGGCAATTAGGGATGGGCAATAAATGCTGGCCTCGCCAGCGACGTCCACATCCCATGAACGAATAAAAGAAAAAAGTTAGGTAAATTTTTGATCAGCAAGGGAGTCGAAGGATATGGGGAAAAGGCAGGAAAGTGGAGTTGAGGTAAAAATCAGATCAGCCATGATCTCATTAAATGGCAGAGCAGGCTCGAAGGGCCAAATGGCCCACTCCTGCTCCTATCTCTTATGGTCTTGGGTGCAATTGCAAAATCTGCAGATGACACAAAACTTGGAAGGGTAGTGAACAGTTAGGAGGACAGTGATAAACTTCAAGAGGACACATACAGGCTGGTGGAATGGGTGGACACGTGGCAGTTGAAATTTAATGCAGAAAAGTGTGAACAGCGAGGAGAGCCAATATAAACTAAAGGGTATAATTCTAAAAGGGGTGCAGGAACAGAGATCTGGGGGTATAAGTGCACAGATCATTGAAGATGGCAAGGCAAGTTCAGAAAGCGGTTAAGAAAGCATACAGGATCCTGGGCTTTATATAGAGGCATAGAGTACAAAAGCAAGGAGGTTATGATGAACCTTTGTAAAACACTGGTTCAGCCACAACTGGAGTATTGTGTCCAGTTTTGGGCACCGCACTTTAGGAAGAATGTGAAGGCCTTAGAGAGGGTGAAAAAGAGATTTACTAGAACGATTCCAGGGATGAGGGACTTTAGTTACATGGATAGACTGGAGAAGCTGGGGTTGTTATCCTTAGAGCAGAGAAGGTCAAGAAGAGATTTGATAGAGGTATTCAAAATCATGAAGAGTTTAGACAGAGTAGATAGAGAGAAACTGTTCCCATTGGCAGAAGGGTCAAGAACCAGAGGACATAGATTCAAGGTGATTGGCAAAAGAACTAAAGGCGACATGAGGAAAAACTTTTTTTAAAAAAACACAGCGAGTGGTTAGGATCTGGAATGCACTGCCAGAGTTGGTGGTGGAGGCAGATTCAATCTTGGCTTTCAAAAGGGAATTGGATAAGTGCTTCAAAGGAAAAAAATTGCAGGGCTACAGGGATAAGGTGGGTGAGTGGGACTAGCTGGATTGCTCTTGCAGACAGCCGGCACGGACTCGATGGGCCAAATGGCCTCCTTCCATGCTGCAACCATTCTATGATTCTAGGCAAACTTTCGCAATTGATGTGTGGAAGGTGCCAGGAATGAGGAAGAAATGCCACATCCCATCATATTTACAATGCCAACTAAGGAAATATGGGGGCAAAACATTATTGTTTAACTTTTCTCCACTTTGAAATCAATGTCAGGCTTTTGAAAATTGGAGCAGAGAGCTTAGAGTGACTCCTACGGCACCATTTTAAAAAGGGAAAAATGGGTGGGTTGGGAGCTGGGCATTCAAAATCGCAACCATTTTGGACCCACCCCCAACACGCCCACTTCCAGTTATCATTGGGGCGGGACGAGGGGCGAGCGACCAACCCGCTCCCAGGAGGCGGGTTGGTGATTAAAATCCTTCAAGGAGGCTGCAGGCCTCCATTATTCCAGAGTTTCAAAAATCAACCCCGGCGGGCTGGGATTCCCGGGCCCTCTCTTTAATGCACGTGAAAGGTGAGAAGGCCTGAAACTAACAGGAATGTGCCTTTTTGGCAGAGTTTGTGGGCTCGGAGGAGCAGGAGTGCTTCTTCCAGGCCCAACAAGTCTACCTGCAGCGACCACTCAACGATCACAGACCACCCCCGCAACGATCTCTGACATCCCCCCCCAAATATTCGCGGACCCCCGCAATGACCAATTCTCCCCCCCACAACGATCGTGGACCCCCACGATGACCCCCCCCCCCCCCCAACGATCGCGGATCCCCGTGACTGACCCCCGATCCTGTCACCACCCCCCCCCACCCCGTGACTGACCCGGGATCCCTCCCCCCATGACTGACTCCCCTCCCCCCCCCCAACCCCCGTGGCCCCATGCCCACCGGTGGCCCCATGCCAACCCATGCCCCCGTGCCAGCCCATGGCCACCCCCCAGCCATACAAACAAAGACTTACCTGAAGACGTCCTCGCCCTGACTGCTCTCCGGTCAGACTGAGGCCAGCCTGTTAATCAGGCCAGCCAGTCAGATGGCAAACCGACAAAAAAAAACACATAAAAGATGTCCTTGTGTCAAAATCGTACGGACATCCGGGAAACCCATCGGCAATTTGACCCCCCACCCCCTTGGGTCAAAATCATGTCCCTAGTTTCAGCGGCAAGAAACATAAATCACTAGCGGCGCAGCTATGCTGTTCTTTGTCAATGCCAATAAAACAGTGAAGTGCGAGATATTCTGATTTCTCATGTTAATACTTCATGGAAACTCTATGGGGTAGATTTTTGACTTTGTGTAATATTGGTAAACGGGCGATAGTGAATCGGTGCCTCATTTTATATCTCTCCCCAATTTTTATTTCCACTGAAGTCAATCAGGGAGAAATGTAAAACGAGTGGCTGATTCGCTATCATCCGTTTTACACTATTGCACAAAGTCAAAATCTACCCTCCTAGGTGTAGAAGAGTTCGTGGAAAGAGTAATTTGCTTAAAATACATTAAAAATTTATTACCAGCACGCATTCTCCCTCCTCTGGGTTGGGACATTTGACAGTTGAAAACTCTGGATCTGGATCCTTCTGTTCTGGAACTGGAATGGGTGGAGCAAAGTCAAATGCCTTGAAAGCTGACTGCACATACTCGTGCCCAACACCATGAAAGGAAGTGTGCACGAACTTGAGTGATGTCTTTCTGTTAAGTTCTCTAAATGGTAGGAAACAAGCACCTCAGTGTACAACGTTGTGGGGGTTAACACAGCACTCATGTTACGGATGGGAACAGGCTAAAAATTGAGAGAGTTAGACAGATACTATTTGCATTTGATTGGATTGCACAAGTTAGAGAAACAAATCAGAACGACTCAGCTTTTTAAAAAAATAAGAACCTTGTACAGGACATCAGAAGCTAACCACCTCTCCCCGGCATGAAAAGATTTCTCTTGAGATTTTTTTTTGGGTGGGGAGAGGGGTGCGGGGGGGGGGGGGGGAAAGAGAAGAGGAAGTGGAAGAGAAAGAAGGGCGAAAGTGGAGAAGTGATCTAGAAACAGACCAAACATACCCAGGTTATTCTGTGAACAAGGAAAACTCAACAACGCACGTGAATTATTGGAGTCCTAGTTCATGAATAGAACAATTTAGAACAGCAAACTTTGGGACTACAAAAAAGGACCATCGTGACTAAAATCAAGATAATTGTAAAAGCAAAAGAAGTATTTTTAAAAAAAAATTATATGTGAATCAAAAAACTGAGGTTTGGGAGTCACACAAAACATGTTGAAGAAAACTATAATTAGTGTTAGAAGTGGTAAGTATAAAATAGCAGCAAATTGATCAAAATAAATGGGTTAGCTATTTAATAAGTGGCAGATGGGTAGAAACATCAAGGAAGCACACAGTCCAGAGGATCCAGGGTCAATCTTCAGTCTGTGCATAGTTAGCTTTGGGACAACAATTGGGGCTTCTTGAGCACAGCCTCCTGAGCTAGTGAGGGAGATGTGGGGAGAGTAGGGGGGTGAAAATCAACCAGGATTTCTACTCCTGACTGCTGGAAAGTGGACACATCACGACATTGGGTGATGACAGGATCAGACTTGGTGCTGATGCCTTTCAAGTTGAAATAGCCTGTCAGCACTCACTGCTTAGGCTCACACAAAGATTAGTCACCTGGGGAGTATGGATGCTCATAGAACTGTTCCCTAGCAAGAGTTGGCACCTACAGAAAAGGGGAGACAATGGGAAAAAGAAATATCAAGAGAGAGATCAGAAAATGGCAGATCTACTAAATTAATTCTTCAAATCACTTCCATACGGAGTCAAACTGGCTGTGTAACCTATACCGAGGACATCTATGCAACTCAAAAATATATAGTATCTAGTGAACCTGTAGGCAGATAGAATACATTCTAAAATCCCTCCAGAAATGAGTCAGAAATTTGATGAGGCTCTGCTCAATATTTTGGCAAGACAATTTGTTTTATAAGTACCCTAGGCAGGGGACCGAAAACAAGCTTAATATAAATAGAAATCTTTTGGGCTGTGTGGTTGATTAACTTGAGACAGAAGATTATTATTGGTGGGCTGTGCATTGAGGCAGCATCACATGCAAGGCTTTCACCTGGGAAACTCAGAGCAGATAATTGGGAAGGCTGTTAATTAGAGTGTGGATACTGGAGGTTCCATGGTGCCCCAAGGGAAAAAATAATCACAGGACTATAGGGCATAGGAACATAGGAACAGGAGTAGGCCATTTAGCCCCTCGAGCCTGTTCCGCCATTCAACGAGATCATGGCTGATCTTGACCTAACCCCCGCCATAGCCCCATATCCCTTAATATCTTTGGTTAACAAAAATCTATCATCTCAGATTTAAAATTAACAATTGAGCATCAACTGCCATTTAGGGAAGAGAGTTCCAAACTTCTACCACCCTTTGCGTTTAGAAGTGTTTCCTAACTTCACTCTTGGCTCTAATTTTTAGGCTTTGTCCTCTAGTCCTAGACTCCCCAAGCAGTGGAAATAGTTTCTCTCTATCTACCCTATCAGCTCCCCTTATTAGCTTGAAAACTTCAATTAAATCATCCCTTAATCTTCTAAATTCAGGGAATACAACCCTAGTTTGTGTAATCTCGCCTCGTAATTTAACCCTTGGAGTCCAGGTATCATTCTAGTAAATCTACACTGCACTCCCTCCAAGGCCAATAGATCCTTCCTAAGGTGTAGAGGCTCAGATCTGAACACAGTACGTGTGGTCTAACCAGGGCTTTGTATAGCTGTAGCTTAACTTCTATCCCTTGTATTCTAGTCCTCTAGATATAAAGGCTAGCATTCCACTGGCCTTTTTGATTATTTTCTGTACCTGTCCATGGCATTTTAATCATCTATGTACATGGATCCCTAAGTCACTTTGGACCTCCACTGTTTCAAGCTTTTCACCATGAACAATGTACTCTGATCTATCCTTTTTAGGTCCGAAGTGGATGACCTCACACTTGCCTACAGTGAAATCCATTTGCCACAGTTTTGCCCATTCACTTAATCTATTAATATCTCTAATTTTATGCTTCCATCTACACTGCTTACAATGCTGCCTATCTTTGTGTCATCAGCAAACTTGGATTCGTGACTCTCTATCCCATCATCTAATTTATTAATAAATATAGTGAATAGTTGAGGCCCCAACACAGATCCCTGTGGGACACCACTAGTCAAATCCTGCCGATTTGAGTACCAGCTCATTATCCCTACTCTTTGTCTCCTGCCGCTCAGCCAATTTCCTAACCAGGTCAATAATTTGCAGCTAGTGTAGAATGGGCAAAATGATTCACAGCATTTTACAAGACACTATCAATGCAAACATAAAGGAAACCAGCATGGAAGAGAGGGAAGCAACAGGTCACACTGCACAAATCCACTGGAGTTCTTTGAAATGGTAACTAAATTAGTGGATGAATGATATGTAGAGAACAAAATAAACTTCAAATATCTGCTTAAACTAAGTGAAAAAGTTATTTTTTTTTAAATTGAGAAACCAATTTGAAGGGCCAAGGGCAACAGTACAGGACAAAACGATGATAAAAGTAGGAGAGAAAAGGAGGCAAATTAAGAAATATAGGTAATGCCAAGCTTGTGTTTTAAATACCTAAAGATTGTAGGTGGAAGGAGAGACAGAGAAATGAGGAGTGCTACAATTTTGAGTTCCCAGGAAAGAAAGAGAAGACAACGCTGCGATTAAGTCCTGAAAGGATCGAGACTTGAAACTAGCTGGCTGGACTAAGTGGCCAGGTAATGTAGAATAGAGATGGCGATAAATGGACAAACTGAAAATGAAAGTGTAATTTGAGGTACATCAATGTGCAATGGATGAGTGTCCACTGAAAGATGAAAGATAAAAAATACTTGGGTGTATTTGCTGGTCACCCACTAAGAATTACACCATAAACACAGGCAAAGAGGAAAGTCACAAACTAAAATTCATCTTGAGGGCATCTACCTACAAGCCAAAGCATGTTGTTTTTAACCCACACAACTCATTGGCAAAGCCCCATATGGACTGTTATGTAATTTTTCACTCACAATCAAAAGAGATTTTGGAAATGATTCAGAAAAGTGTGAAAGAGATAACTCCAGGCCTCGCAACAGTGAGCTAGGTTAGACTGTAGCACCAAAATATTCACTGATAAACCTGAATTTCAAATAATGCAATGTACATGTTCTGTGTACATTGTACTACTGAGAAAAAACCTGATAGCACTGTACTTTGATACAAAAGCTGACATGTTCTGCTGCACCACATCAAGTCCTACATCACTTAGTGCACGTCACAATGTCTGTGCTCATTGTTAAACGTTTACATAAGAAATAGGAGCAGGAGTAGGCCATATGACCCCTCAAGCCTGCTCCACTATTCAATAAGATCATGGCTGATCTTCAACCTCAACTCCATTTTCCCGCCTGATCCCCATATCCCTTGATTCCCTTAGAGTCCAAAAATCTATCCATCTCAACCTTGAATATACTCAATGACTGAGCATCCACAGCCCTCTAGGATAGAGAATTCCAAAGATTCACAACCCTCTGAGTGAAGAAATTCCTTTTCATCTCAGTCTTAAATGGCCAACCCCCAAGCAGTGCAACAAATTCTGCCAGCATTTTATTAAACCAAGTTTCAAAAATCAAAGTATTGGTTAAATTATAAATGACAAGTTAGCTGGCAGTATATTTAAGCAGTATTACAAAACTTGGTGTTCAGCTGTGGTTAATATGGCACTAGAGCTTTTTCATTCAAAAGAGAGTGAGTCAGAATTACTGCTTTGTATTTCACTGCCAGCCATCTCATCATTCTACACTGCTACTTCAAAGGGTACAAGGATTTGGGATAATTTTAATGATTTTTCAGAATTCTCCGAGGACCATTCTGATATTTTGTTCATGTATTTAAAACAAATTAGACTGATCAGTGTTGCCATCGCCACTGTATTACAACACACAATTAACGATAGCAAATGCTGGAAACACTCAGCAGGTCAGGCAGCATCTGTGGAGAGAGAAACAGTTAGCATTTCAGGTCGGTGACGGGTGCCAGGAGTGCGGGATGCGATTAACCCGCGTCCAGTCATTGCAGCAGGCAGCACGTTACATTCGTTTTAAACGATTGCTGCGTGCAGCCAGCACTACCTGTGCTGTTACTCGGCTGCACGCATTGGCAGGGAGCCCCGAAATCACGAGTGGCTCACGCTTCTTAAAGACAGCCTGCACCTCTTAAAGGGGAGGTGTATCGTGGCTGCAAGAAGTGGTGGGAGACGATTCAAAACTGAATCTGTGCTGTGCACCAAGGTTCTCTGCACTGGAGGCCTTGGTGCAAGAGGTGGAGAGAAGGAGGGGCATCCTGTATCTGCATGGGGGCAGGAGGCCCTCCAGACATATGCTGAAGAAGCAGTGGAGGAAGTAGGGGAGGAAGTAAATGCCAGGAGCATAGCTCCAAGAACATGGATGCAGTGCAGGAAGAAGTTCAATGACCTGACACGAGTTGTCAAGGTGAGTGAGTTCAAGCTTCAAGCGGCATATCATACCAACTGCACCACTAGCCTTATCCACTGCTCAATTCACTACACCCCATTGCCCACCTACCAGCAATCTCTATCAATATGTATTCAACCCTTCAATTCATAGGTTTTATCTCACCCTCACACATTTAGCACCGTGTTTCAAGCCTCACACCCACAACTCACAGTTCACGCACATCGGTAGCTATTCAAGCATGACAACTACATTACCCAAATATCTTGCATGATACTCACTGACACTTCCCTTTTTCTTGCAGGAGAAGGTGGCACATAACAGGAGGCAGCAAGTGGCAGTGGTTCCACAGAACATGAACCTACTGTCCTCTCTCAGGATGACAGCATTCCTGCTCCCACCCCGCCACTGCCCTTGCTGAAGCCTGTCAGCGAGCTAGCCCACTCCCTGTAGAGTATTGAGACCTTATCCAAGTATAGGAAACCTCCAAAAACACATACAAATGCACCAGCAGCCAGAAGAACTAATCTAGCTATTAACATAACACCGGCACGATCCCTTTAAATACCGCTGGTAGGGGGTCCTTCATGCCCTTCAAGACATATTCAACTGTGCAAGATTAAGACAGTGCATTTGATGAAGTGTAGAGTTCCAAAATAACAGCGGTCCCTTTAAATCGGCATTGCACACTGATTTGCATCAAAATCTCCCCACTCTGCATGCTGCCAGCATTCGTTAGGCACGCACAGACCCCTTTGCCAAGATGGCGTCCTGCGGACTTCCCGTCGGAAATGCGCACACGCATCTCGGACCCCATTTTCGAAGCTTAGTTGGCCGCGTAGCTCCTAAAAAATGGGCGCAAAACGGCCCAATTTCACGCCCAGTATCTTCTACAGGAGGAGAGAGAAGCTAAATCAGAGTAGAAGTTATCCATACTAGCACAATTGCTAGTACTGGTTGCAAAACAACCAGGAAATAGGCTACAAAATAGAGAGTGAAATGTAGATTCATGCACTTTAGCAAGCACTATGCTCAAATCTAATATGGGGATGAGGCCTTTTCATTTGTCCTTCTTGAAGCTTTGGATTTTTTGTACCTCAAACTGCAAAAATAATCCAAATTGAAGAAACGAAGACTTGTCAGCGAAAGGAAAAAAAAAGAGAGAAAGGGGATTTATCTCCTTCACTATGAAGCTTGCTCAGTAACAAACTAAGAACACAGAGCTAGATCAAGATGATATTGTTGACTTGTTCAATAAAGTACATAACATGGATCATCCTGCCTTTCTTGGATAGATGGGTAGAGGAGGGGTTTGGGGCAAGTAAAGGGAAGGGGAAAAAGGAAGGGGAACGAATGCTGAGGTTGTTTAAAATAATGTATCTTGCAATTAACAAGAAAATAGGTGGGTTTACATATAGCAGTCCTTCCAAGTTCTCCCTGGTTCTGCATAAACACAAAGGAAGTGTGAAAAGCATTAATAATGTCAGACTTGAAAATTAAGTTTAGGGTGTCAGCCTTACTGCAGTGGTAGCAATCTCACCTCTGAGTCAGAGGGTGGCACTTTTGTGTAGTACTGAAGGAATGCTGCACTGTCGGAGGTACCATCTATCAGATGAGACGTTAAACGAGGCCCTGTCTGCTCTCTCAGGTGGAAGTATCACATTAGTCTAAGAATCATAGAATGGTTACAGCACAGAAGGCAGCCATTCGGCCCACCGAGCCTGTGTCGGTTCTTTGTAAGGGCAATCCAGTTAGTCCCACTCCCCTGCTGTTTCCACGTAGCCTTGGAAATATTTTCCCTTCATGTATTTATCACATTCCTTTCTGAAAGCCACGATTGAATCTGCTTCCACCACCCCTTCAGGCAGTGCATTCCAGATCATAACTACTCGCTGCGTAAAAAGGTTTCTTCTCATGTCGCCTTTAGTTCTTTTGCCGATCACCTTAAATCTGTGTCCTCTGCTTCTCGACCCTTCAGCCAATGGGAACGGTGTCTCTATTTACTTTATCTAAACCCTTCATGATTTTGAACACCTCTATCAAATCTCCTCTTAACCTTCATCCATGGAATCATTCTAGTAAATCTTTTCTGCACCCTCTCTAAGGCCTTCACATCCTTCCTAAAGTGCAGTGCCCAGAACTGGACACAATACTCCAGTTGTGGCCAAACCAGTGTTTTATAAAAGGTTCAACATAAATTCCTTGCTTTTGTACACTATGCCTCTATTTGTAAAGCCCAGGATCCCGTATGCTTTTTTAACCACTTTCTCAACCTGTCTTGCCACCTTCAAGGATTTGTGCAAATATACCCCCAGGTCACTGTTCCTGCACCCCTTTAAAATTGTACCATTTAGTTTATATTGCGTCTCCTCATTCTTCCTGCCAAAATGTATCACTTCACACTTTTCTGCATTAAATTTCATCTGCCTCATGTCTGCCCATTCCACCAGCCTGTCTATGGCCTCTTGAAGTCTATTACTATCATCCTCACTGTTTACTACACTTCCAAGTTTAGAGTCAGGGGAGCAGGGGAGCTCTCCTCGGTGTCTTGGCCAGCATTTATCCCTCAACCAACACCACTAAAACAGATTATCTGGTCATTTATCTTGCTGCAGTTTGTGGGACCTTGCTGTGTGCAATTTGGCTGCTATGTTTCCCTACATTACAACAGTGACTACACTTCAAAAGAACTTCATTGGCTGTGAAGCGCTTTGGGATGTCCTGAGGTTATCTAAGCCTGCAGGAGGTGCTGACCAGAGAGAAAGAAAAATAAATCAGAAGGAATATAATCGCTAAAACACTTGCACATTTATTAGGGTCTGGTCTCAAGGGTGCTGTTGGCAAGGTCACCTTCTCAGCCAGGAGTGGATGGAGTCTCACAAAAGGGGAAAGGGGACGATGCATTTTTTCTTGAAAAGGTAACTGAAAGTTGCAACATTTAGAATAAATCATTCCAAAACTATAGCAGCTACCAGAGAGATAAAAAGAATTCAGAAAAACATTGTAGTGTATCAGGGAAGCAGAACAGCATTGAGTTAGTCCTGATCCAATTCTGTTCGTATTTGGCTCACATAATCGATAACTGCCACAGGCACTTAGACAGTCATTTAGAAATGATCGATTTCCCATTCCCACAGAGCAGTGTCTAAAAATACCAACGAACAGCAGCAGCCTTCAAAGGCAAGAATACTGGGTGTAGATAAACACAAGACACAACAAAAAGATATGGCATCCGAAGATGCAACTTTCCCAACTTAAATCTCACTGAAAGATTGGACCATATATCACTGTCTAAACCACTGTAAACCAAAACCGAGGTCAATGTCTCACTTGATACCTGAGCCTGAGGATTTCTGATGCAGTAAGACCAATTGCTGGCAACAATTACATTTTTTCCTGTTGGATCCATTTTCAAAATTGAAAAGGCACAAGACAAATGTCTCTAAAGTTTATTCCAAATGAGCTAACCAATTAACTATTACAAAAGGTATTAGAATACTTGTAGTCCAAAAGAGACTCTTTGCGCCCTCTCCTGAAGACGCTGCTTTGTGCTAGCAATGAAAGGTTTCCTCTACTTTGTCCAATTCTGCATGTGAGAGTCTGGATGGCGTCTGTGTTTGATCCTGGAGGCATCACAACCAAGCCCAATTCTGTACACAAATGTGCCATGCACACACTTCAGCAATCCAGTAATCCCTAGACCATTTTTCCCTTTCCTAGCTCAAGATACTCCACAATTTTCAAACTTTTTCAAAAAAAGCACATTTTCCTCAAAGGACACCTTAAAATCCGTGATCCTTCACAAATAATCATACAGTGGCCCATTCAGACCATTAGATCTGTGCTGGTTAATTTCCTCCATGAGCTACTTAGTCCAATCCCACTCTCCTGCTCACTATCCATGTCCTTCAATATTCTTCCTTTTCAAGCAACTATCTAATACCCTTTTAATAGAATTTATGGACTGCTTCAATAATGGTTTGTGGCAGGGAATTCTGCATTCTAATCATCATCTCTGTGGACATTTTTTCTAACCTCCCCTTTAATTCTTTGTGATTATCTTAAAATTGTGCCCTCTCCTTACTGTCATACCAATGGAAATAATCTCTCACCATTTACCCCATCAGAACCCTTCAGGAATCCTGAAGACCTCCATCAGGTCACTCCTTAAGTAGGAACAACTGATGGTCAGTGGCCCATCAACTATTAAGATAAGATGACCGAATGAGACGTAGTAGCTGTACAGTCCAATCTATCTATGCCATTAATCCCACCTTTCAGTCACTTGGTTGTTTTTGCTGATATAGTGGGTGTGTTTTCAGCCAAACTACAAGTTCAAAGCTACCTGTGCAGAGGCCCGCTGTCCATCCCCCGCCATTGCTTCTTCTTTGCTTTCACAGTGTTCTTTTCAATGCCTGGGACTCTGCTCAAATTTGATTTCCCGGACTCCTGGATTCCTCGGCCACCAGGACTACCCTGCTCTACTGGACTACAATGCAAGACTTGGCTGCTGTGACTCTGCCCCGCTACAAGTTTCAAGGTAACCTTTTCTAGCCTACAGCTTATTCACCACCTCCTGCTGTTGCCTGCTGAGCTTCTGACTGTCCTTCAGTGCACTGCTGGTTTTTCAGCTTTGTTTTGCTGCTGTGGGGATCCAGGACAGAAATTCATTTCTCCACTGCTTCTGGACCATAAAGTGACCTCCAATGTCACTGTTGCTTTCTGAAGAGACTGTATTCTCTGCAGAGTCATCTCAATTCTAGTCTCTGGCCTGCTGTTGCATCTTCAGTTTTCTGCTCCTTTGCCAGGAAATTTTCACTCTAAGCTGAGCTAGCTCTGATCTGCTTCTGCTGGTTCCCATCCTACTCTGGAGACTGCTCCGCTGCTGCTGAATAACCTTTGCTCTGCCATTTTTCACTTGCTTCCCATTGTCGCTGTTATACCCTTTAGTATACAGATCTGTTGCTGCGCAGTGCTAATCACTGAGGACCCCTGAATCAAACAATCCTGGCTCATGGTTGATTCTCCACACCTCCTCGGCGCTCCATTCTCCACAGGAAAACCTCGATCAGTGCACCCACTGATGCTCTGCCCCTCGGCCTCCACACCTGTCTCCGAAACTGCGCACAGTTCGACAGTGCTCCAAGCTGACTCCTCCCCATTAACAAGTCAACTTCATCCCATCACGGGAACTCTGACTTTTCTCTTATTGTCTCCTCGCTATTCTGTTTACAATCAAGACATATCTATCCTAATCGTTGCCGTGCCTATGTAACCTGAATTTTCTGGCACGCTACTCAATCTCCATGTTCGCTGTCAAGAATAGGACCTGAGTGAGGTACTGAGAGGCTGTCAAACAAGTGGAACTGTACTACATCAACAGTCAGCTACTTCTAGGGAGGAAGAAGCAAACAGAATGAGAGAGAGAAATTCAGGCAAAATTTGTAATTAAGTCAGACATTAAACAGGCTCTATGATGAGACGAATGCTACAGAAATAAGCTGTTTGGAATTCTAGCATTAAAAAAGGATTATAACATAAAATAGTGCAATAATAAATATGCTCCATTACATCTGGTTTAGCACATGTGCCCTATATGCAGCAGGAAGTCCTAAGCTCTAACCTGTGGAAGCACAGCTTTTTCAGATCCTCCATGTATAGTGCACAGACTTCATTCAGAGGATCCTGCCGCAAGGGGCTAATATCAGGCAGGTTTTCATTCCATGACTCCTGCCAGGGCTCCAAGCTTTCTTCAATACTCTCTAAGATTTTCTTATCATGAGGAGAACCAATCTGAGCTCCATTTTTCCAGTAAACCTGTCAGACAGGAGCAGAAATAACTTCTTACTGTTTGAATTTAAATTCAGAGAGTCCACAGAATGTTTTTGTTAGAATAATGGACTAATCTGAATAGTTGGTTATGGAAATAGGAGAGGGTGAGACCCCCTTTCTCTCTGCTCTCCAGGAAAATCACTGTATCTTTATTCTGCCTCACATTCAAAAAAATCCTTATTTATCTGCTGCCCACCCACCATCTCCTCCCTCAGGCCACTTTCTGCCAAGTGCAAACCAGACAGGGAACCAGCACATGGGTGAGGTAGGATCAGACCATGGATCAAATTCAGAAGCTTGGTTTCCTGCTGATGAATAGTTTTTGAAAACCTCAGCAACTAATGTTTCCGGATTATAAGAATTTTTAAAAAACAGGTGAAATTCTATTAAAAATCAGATTTTTGATGTTAAGACCATAAGAGATAGGAGCAGGAGTAGGCCATTCGGCCCCTCAAGCCTGCTCCGCCATTTAGTGAGATCACGGCTGATCTGAACTCAACTCCACTTTCCCGCCCTTTCCCCCAAGAGGGATGTCAGGTTTTCATCATTTCAGAAATTTCCAGACAGCCTAATTGTAAATCAGACTGTCCAGTTCGAGATCGGACATGGGGCTACATACAACCTGTCCAATGCAGTTCTTCTTACAGCTAGTAAAGCAAGGGCAATGATTCATCTACAGGAATTCCTGCACTTTTACAGGAAGGAAATTAAGGAAAGCTGGTAATCTACGAGTGGACTGTGATCAGGCAACTCTAAATAACCACTAAGATAGCTACAGCCATACCAATTTCTTTCCAAAAACCCTGACATGATGGTTGTGAGTATGGTCACTTTTTTATTTTTGAAGACAAGAGGACGTTCATTTTTGGCGGAATGCATTAATTTATAGATGGGGCTACTGAGTATAACCACTTTTCAGTCAAGGCTAAGTGTAGTCTTCAGGTGAAGCAGGGTTAGAGGGCAGGGGTTAATTGGAACAGGGCCTGCAGAAAGAATTCGAAAGTCATACATTCGGTCCTCATTTTTAAATATGTTTATAAATTCCTTGTTTCCATATTTATGGAAGTGCTTATGTGAACTTGGGAGGGTGAAATTACACAATGACAAATTTATATATGCAGATATATATTATTATAGAAAGATAGCACAGAAGGAGACCATTTGGCCCATTATGCCTGTGCCGGCTCTGCTATCCAATTAGTCTCACCCTCCTGCTGTTTGCCCATAGCCTTGTAAATTTTTTCCCTTCAAATATTTATCCAATTCCCTTTTGAATGTTATTATTGAATCTGCTTCCACCACCTTTTCAGACAGTGCATTCCAGAGCAGAACAACTCGCTGCGTAAAAAATTTTTTCCCTCATGTTGCCTCTGGTTCTTTTGCCAATTACCTTAAATTTGTGTCCTCTGGTTACCGACCCCTCTGCCACAAACAGTTTTTCCTTATTTACTCTATCAAAACCGTTCATGATCTTGAACACCTCTATCAAATCTCCCCTTAACCTTCTCTGCTCTAGGGAGGACAACTCCAAAAATACATAAAAGACATCTTGAAAATGCACTAAATAAAGTGCCAAGTATCCAAATTTTCTGGGAGAGCATGCCTCCCAGTCCTCTCCCCCCACCAAAATTAAATCCAAAGATGGTGTATACCCACTTCTAGAATTGTCAAACCACTGTCTCCACAGGAAGATGTATACTGCACACTCAACAGCCACACAAAACAGAAACAACCTACTGTTGAATTTGCATCAGCAGCAACAAGATAAGGGTTAAAACAGAATTTAAAAATATTAAAATAGATTCAGATAAAAGAAAAGCTACAGCAAAGAAAGCAGGGACAGCACAAGTTAAATATGAAAAAGCATTCCAGAACAGAGCTCAATTGAAACAAAATTGAAAAATGGCCAATGAAGAATGAAAGATTACATGTACAAAAGATTACTGGGCAAAATGAAAAGGGAAGACAAATACAAGTAGTAAGCTGCAGGGGGTGGGGAAGAAAGAGAAAGGTAGCAGAGCTGCTGGTTTCAAAAGGGGGAGGACAGACGGTATATAAACATCCAAAAATACTGTCTATGGGCCTGTTTAAAACATCAAAATCCTGGATTTAAGAAATCTTCCTGTATATGAGAACAGAAAAATACTCAAAAAAAAGTTAAGGAAATGTTGGCAGGCACACTGGAGCATACACTGTATCTGTAGTCTGAATTTTCTCTCCATCCTTGGACTGGGTGGGTGGAAGTAGTAAAGTGTAAAGCAGCTCAGACAGGGAGACAGCAAGAAAAAAAATGAAGGTGTGGACTGAATTTGTATTGTACCAGCTCGATTCAGTGACTTAATTTCACCCATGCCCAGATACAACTGAGCAACTGGACTAAAATCATATTATCTCATTTTTATCGTGACCGTAACAATTGCATTTCCGTACTTTCAGAGGAAGGTGCTTCAAACATAATACAGACTGTCAACCACCCCCAAATCATGCAGAAAGTACTTATCAGCCACACACTGCACTGTACCTTATATCCATTGTCTTGTTTGGGATTATGAGATGCAGTAATCATCACACCAGCTGCAACATGAAGCTGTTTAACAGCATAGGGCTGGAAGAAAAAAAGAAAACTTATATCAGGTCATCATCAAGAAACAGTTAGCTGACTACTAACATCTGACTAGTATCTCATTTCAATTTCCCACACCTCTCTGAGCAAGACTGTCAAATAAGGGCAGTTTTGTACTGTGATGCAGTGGGCCAGTATCTAACCCACTGCAACACACAAACTCCCATAAATTCCAAGCTTAATGTTTTCTCTAGTCTCTTTCATTAGATTTCTAAGGAATGCTTTCTGCCAATCCAGACCTGAGAATATCAGGTTCAGGTATGCTCGCTGTAATCATAGCCCATTCTTACCACAAATGGTGTTGGCACATATGTAGAAAACAAATACACAGGTATATCCTTGCCAAGGAAGACAGCAGCAGTCAATTGGGCAAGTCTGCAATAAATAGTAAGAAAAAGAGTTTCCATGTCATTAGCTATCAGATTATACTGTATTAATATTAGAACAAAGAACACATTGAAAAAGTGAACTAATTGATACCATTTATTTAAAAAGATACATTTACAGTACATTCAAGAGATATCTAAATTTAGAAACCAGACAGAGGAAACACATATTCATACCAAGTGCAAGCACAGCAGAACTAATTATCAATTACAGAGTGCACTGTTTGCATGTCACTCGACACAAAACTTCAGGAAGAGAACATTTTGGTGGGACATGCTACACATATTCCAACAAGATTGTATCCTATCCCGCACCAAGTTCTGCTCACCCAATACCCCGGTGCTTTCTGATCTACATGTGCTGACCACTCCCTTCACACCACCATTGGCGGCCATGCCTTCAGCTGTCTAGGCCCTAAGCTGTGGAATTCCCTCCCTAAACCTCTCCGCCTCCACTTCTCTCTCCTCCTGTAAGACCCTCCTTAAAACCTGCCTCTGACCAAGCCTTTAGTCACCCATCCTAATATTTCTTCCTTTGGCTTATTTTTGTCTGGATTACGCCTCTGTGAAGCAGCTTGGGACATTTCCCTACGTTAAAGGTGCTATATAAATGCAAGTTGTTGTTGTCTGGGTAAGACACAATACACGTGTGCCCACAGGATCTGGATGACGTGCATTTTTGGCTCCAAAAACATATAAAAAAGTATATACAACATTCGGTCCTTCCATTTAAATATGGGCTTTAAAGGGGGACTGAGTGGTGCAGTGGGTTTGACACTACTGATCATTTCTCAGAGCTGGGTTCAAACATTTCTGAAATGAGTTTGGACTGAATCCCCTAATTCAGTCCAATTTGGCAATCTCACTCAGAGAAGCACCACATTGGTATTTCAAAGTACATTGTGAGAAGGCTAGAGGCCTGCTGTATCCGACCTGGGTGTGTTTAATGGGACAGTGTAGAGGGAGCTTTACTCTGGCCAGGTACATTATCACGATTTTTTTTTTTAATCGCTTGACGGCCCTAATAAAAATTGTTTTTCTCTTTAAAAACTTGTAATTTAATAGCTCAGCTAGTCACTGAACCATACACACCAGAAAGGTCCGGGTTGGACTGAGGTAAGTTGATCTAAGGCAGAAACGGCCATACAATGCAAGACTGAAGTGCAACAGGCTTCAATCATTGGAAGTCTATGCAATGGAGGTGAATGGGACTGAGCTTGGTCTACTATTGGAGGTCTATACATGAAGTGAAGAATGGCTTGGCCTATTGGATTTGTGTATTTGGATTAGAAAACAATTATGCAGCTTATAGTGATTTTTGAATTGTTTTGCCACTTTTGGATCATATTAAAAGGGAAGCAGGATACTGCAAACTCCCCTGCCTGTGACCAGCACCTACCTCTTACTACTACAACTGCTAGTCTCTTGACCTCGAGTATCATATCCAATCACAACACCCCTCTGCTTTAGGTCCGAGAAGCATTTCTCAAGGTACTTCAATAAACCCTGCAAAGGAAAAAAAGCACCTTAAACAAACTTTCACCTAGTAGCAAGTTGTGAAATTGAATTCAATAAAATCTAGTTATTTGTGGGCTACCAGATTGTAGTAAAACCTAACTGGTTCAGTAATGTCTTTCAGGAAGGGGTCCTGCTACCCCTTACTTGGCCTGGTCTGGCCTGCTTGCAGGACTCCAATTCTACACTACATGGCTGACTCTTAACACACTCAGGGCAAATAGGGATTGACCATAAATACTGCTTTGCTTCTATCGGCCGTATCCTAAGAACAATAATATTTTTTTTTAAATCAGCCAATGACTTATTTTCAAAGCAATCTGAAATCCTAATATTCCACCCAAACTATTTGTCCATGAAATATGTTTCACATGCCCGTTACTCTGAATCCCCACAGCATTGAATTTAGTTAATAGCCTTTTGTGTGGAACTTTATGAAAAGCCTCTTGGAAGTCAAGGTGTATCACATTATGGGGCTTCCCACAATTGGGTCATCTCTTCCTCAAAGCTGAGGATGTTGGTCAGGCAGAATCATCCCCTCTGAATGCATGCTGACTGCTGTTAACTAGGTTATTGGTCTACAGATGGTACTCAAGTGAGCTGCAGATAATCAATCCCATTATTTTACATGGATTGGAAGTCAAACTAATGGATTTGTAGCTCCCGGTTTTATTCCTTTTGAATATGAGCACCACATTAGCCTGTTTCCAATCTACCGATATCTTCCCAATGCCCACAGACTCCCTCTTTGCCAGTGCCTCACAAATCTCGCCCCACCCTCCGTCTCTCTCACCACTCTGGGATAAAAACAGTTTATCCCTGGGGATTTATTTGTTTTGAGCCCAATTAAAATATCACCTCATTTATAATGAAGTCATTGATTTTACTTGTGATATCTTAGGTATTTCTGACTCCCAGATCATGTTAAACTTTATCAGATTACTTCTTTAAAGTGGAAGAAAATAAAGAGTGTTTTTTGTTCAACGTACTCCCCCATGTACAGAGTCAGCAGAATTTCAGACCTCCTCCCCTGCTAGGTGCCATCGCTGGAGGTGAGTGGCCCTGTGCAAACTGGATTGTAAAGAAAGCATCAAAACTTTGAATTCAGGTAAGACACATCACTAACCCCCAGAGACCATGCAGCTGGGTATATTTTTTTTTAAAAAGAGTGAGAAATAGAAAACAGATTTTGCTCTGTAATCAAAATGAGTGAACCTCAATCCCAAAGCATGCAAGTTTATCAGCAATACACAAAAACAAACTGTGGCTCTCCTGGAGTAGCTACGCTGCGACACTGCTATAGAAAGTGGAACACCTCCACTTTCCCCGCCAGAATTCCTCAAATCTAGTTTACCAATTAAAAGTGCTCTCATGCTTCAGCGTTTTAACAAAAATAATTTGCTGAGAGCCCAAGTGAGAGTCAAGAAAGAGAAAAATGTCATAAGGAGGCAACTTGGAAGTCTGCCTGCTAAGGAAAGGGCTTACTATTGCAGAAAAGCCAGACAATAAACATTAGAAAGGAAAAAGTTACACTATCCACCAATAGCTCAGAGGTTCAGTCCCACCAATATCCAGCTTCACATAATCATCCTAATATGCTGACTGTAACAACCGTCAAAAGGCTTTGATAAGCTTTTGCTTTGCTAGGCTATATAATAGAATCTGCTAGGTTTACACAATGACATAATCAACACGGAGAAATTGACTGCTCAGATTCTACTGCTCATCACTTCACTTGTGTTTTGATAACTCCCATCACATTGCAAACAATCACATCACCAACTGAAAGGCTGGGGCTCTTTTCTCCAGAAAAGGAGAAGGCCGAGAGGTGACTTAATAGAGGTCTATAAAATTATGAAGGGGTTCGATGGGGTAGACGATGTTTCCACTTGTGGGGGGAGTCCAAAACTAGGGGCCATAAATAAAAGATAGTCACTAATAAATTCATTAGGGAATTCAGGAAAAATTTCTTTACCCAGAGAGTGGGGAGAATGTGGAGCTCGCTACCACAAGGAGTGGTTGAGGCGAATAGCATAGATACATTTAAGGAGAAGCTAGATAAGTACATGAGGGAGAAAGGAATAGAAAGATATGCTGATAGGGTTAGATGAAGCGGGGTGGGAGGAGGCTCGTGTGGAGCATAAACACTGGCACTGACCAATTGGGTCGAATAGCCTGTTTCTGTGCAGTATAGTCTATGTAATTCTAAGTAACTGCGATGCAAGTGGCCCTGAAAGATTCCAGATGATGCAGAATAACCTGGCAAGTGTGTGCTGCAATGTCTGCAAAAATGCATTACTTGCTGTAGTTTCTGTGCACTTATGTATCCACATGTTGTCACTGACCAACTTTGTGCCTGGTAGAAACTATCTGCATAGTTTGGCCCTTTTACATCATTTCGTTCAACCATCAGCACCAGGTACTATGTAAAGAGCACACTTGTTCAACGCATACAAGAGCACGTGTTCAAAAAACTAGTGACGAGAGTGACAACGAGCAATTGCCCCTTTTACCTTCCAGGTCACTATCTCTGGGTGAACAACGCTAAACGGCTGCTGCTGGAGGCACTTGCACAGGGTTGGTCACCTTGATACTGTATGCAGGTGCAACGCTTAGCGCACCAGTACAGATTAGCAATGCACTTTTGCCATTCACGGCTGGTATGGCGAGAGAACAGGTTGTGCCAGAATGTTAAAATCAGAATTGCAGCTTTGCACTGACTGCGTGTGCACAAGATGATTGTGAAGCAGCTGGACGTAAAGTCACTGCGCCTGTAGGTTAAATTCGGATGACTTTCACACGGGAGTTTCTTGGTGTATTTCTGTTCATTCAAAGTCTAATGATGACTTTTCATTGCTCCGGGGAAGCCTCCATTATTGGCCCCTCTCTGAGATTGCCTCTGCACCCTATTCTGTTCAAAATGATCTGCATTACATTTTATCTTGATGTTAATTTATGTATTTCTTGTACATGGCATAAACTCAATATAAAAAAAATGATCAAACTATTTTTGTGAGCCCACTGAGCTTCCCTTCTGAGAGGCTCTACCACAACAGCACTTGCTTGCCGACAGACTGACTTCATTCCACCCCCTTTAGAGCCAAGTAAATGCTCATTGGCTGGATGCCATGTGCAGCTGCTGATCATTGCAGGTTCACGCTCCAGTCACACACAAAAACACATACAACCACGTGTGTGGGCGTGCCTCTATGTTCAAGAGGAATTGTGCTTCAAGCATAAAAAGGAAGTCAGAGTTTAACATGATCACACACACACACAAAAAAAAAAACTGGGTTTATGGTTAATATTTCCAAACAAAGCTGGAGTCAATATACTTCCCCAACCACCCCCATTAATTAAAGTAGCTTTTCTTTCAATTTACCATCTTTCTCAAACTACATTGCAAGTCACTAAAACCCTTATATTTCCAGTACAGTGCAAGAGCCCAGCATTCGCACAGAGACACACAACCTACGAGCAGGCTATTCCAACTTTTCCTCTGGTACTGTGTCGCCAATCTCCATTAAGCCTGTTGGAGCATAATAAGATCGATGCCCATGTTTGTTACTACCACAGACAGCTCTTGGGATCTATGACAAGTTCTGAATGCAGTAAGAAGTGTGGAGTTTGATTCCTTTAAATTGATCAGGAGCCCATCATGTCCATCTGCTGACAGCACATCAATAAAAAAAAAGCACTGGTAGAAAGGGAAGAAAGATCTGCCTTGTTTTGTAGTCTCACAGCCACAAGACGTATAGATACTAAAATCCTATTTCACAGCAAAAGCATGTTTAGTAAACACTGGACGGTTATTCCGGGGTGGGTGGGGGGTGAGGAGAGAGAAAAGATGCAGTAACCTTATCTTTGTCATCTTAGTAATGAGTCCTATTGATAATCTCCAACTGAATGAAGGTCAAAAGGAGTGTCAACATTAAAAATCTGCAATAGATATTTTAAAAAAATTCTCCCCTCCCCTCAAATTGGTGGCTCTTGCTGTGGTGCAATTCCATGGTGCTTGCAGACCTTCAGTATCTCTCCCGTTCTTTATGTATTCCTAGACAGCAAAATTTAACAGTCTACTGGATTTCAGACAATATCACAACCAAGCTTTGTCTTGTCCTTGCCTGATGGCCACACATGGTTACATTCCAGCAGGGATGAGCAGCAGGAATGGTGCAGGATATTTCCCTACCTTAATCTAAGGGTGCTGAGGTCAATTGCATCACTCCTACTGCCAGCCCAGCTAATTCAGCACAAATCAGGAATTGAACCTGGGGCCTTCAGGTCCTAATGGCTCAGCTACACACAACTCCTACTAGCTCAGCCATTGTGATATTTAAAAGGAACAGTCACTCTCAGACACCTGCTAAAAGAGACAGGTGGGAGTAACAATGGCAGAGACTTGGAAAAAGGCCAACTATCCACTCAGCCAGTGAATGTACTCAGCAGAGGAAGACTTAAATAAAAAAGGGGGGAATGCGGCACCAGATCAACTGTCAGGACAGACCGGTTCTAACGCCCATTAAAATGATGAGCTCCCCTTGGAGAGAGGGCATGGGGTGTCCTATGTTTGTTATTTGCAGTGAAATTGTATCTGCAATTTAATTAGAAATAGCAAACATTAAAAAAAAACTACAATAAAAGCATCAAATAGGCACTGTACAAAGCCATATTGACCACCAAAATCAGTGGTTTGATCTACGGTCCATGCTGAATTGACCCGAGCAGGCTGCTGATGGAGGTGCTACAATTAGTGTCTGTAACCCTGGGATAGGGAATGGGTGAAAAAAGAAAGTTCCTACTCCTTACTGCTATCCAGTGGCTCTTGCTGGTCGATATGCACACATCAATGTCAGGTGAGAACATCTGTGATGCCGCCCCTCACCCCCCACCAAACCCAAATGGTGCAAGAGCTATCCAATTAGTCCCACTTCCCCCACTCTTTCCCCATTGTCCTACTAGGCTCCTATATTCTCAAAATTCAAATATTCTCAGCCTCACCTGAGTGGACTGTATAATTGTCAGATCGTTAATGCAGGAGAAACCTGCACCCATGGCAGAACGAAGACCCGCCGTACCAAACGTCATTCTGCAGCACAGGCGATCACGTAGTTCCTTCTTCTTTCCATCATGCAGCAACTTCTCAATCTCAGCTTTAGTCTTGGGATTCTGTGGATAATAAAAGATCTTTTTCAAATCTATTGATTGATAAAAATGCAATATAGCAAAAGGCCTGCTGGTGAAAACCTTTTTCTCTTGCCCAACTCACAACAATCAATAATCTACATTCTTTGCCTAGTCAACGCAGTTACACAAGTACGAGTATAGCTCACTGATACGCTGTCTTTACTAAACGGCCTGTCACTGAGCCAACCAGACCAGAAGGTCCTGGGTTCAATCCCCAGTCTGTGCTGTTAACCAATCTCACTCAGGGTAGCATAAATAAAAATTCCTGCTATGGGTTGCTAGACATCAACTTTTGCTGGAAGCGCATGTACCTGATCCTGCGCTCATCTGACACGCACAATCAAACTTGGCTGCGATGCCCTCCAGGTAGAAAACATTCTACCAGGCTGGTTGCATGGGCACTTGGAAGTTTCCAGGGTCTTGCCCTGGTCGATAAGTGTAGCATAGGTGGAAATAAGTTTTAAGTCCATACTGGCTACAGAAATCATGATTCTGACACTACACAGCTGCATGTCACTTCGCAACAAGTCAAGATTTCAAAGGCCACTGGAAGGGCAAGATCTGGCACTTTAGGAGAGATTTCTAGTCAAAGGTCATACGAACATATGAATTAAGAGCAGGAGTAGGCCATTCAGCCCATCAAATGGCAGAGCAGGCTTGAGGAGATCATGGCTGATCTGATTGTGACTTCAACCCTACTTTCACCTTTGAAGCCCTTGTCAATCAGAAATCTATCTAAGTCAGCCTCAAAAATATTCAATGACCCTGCCTCTACCGCTCTCTGGGGAAGGGAGTTCCACAGACTCACGATCCTCAGAGAAAAAATGTCTCCTCATCTCCGTCTTAAATGGGAGACCCCTTATTTTTAAACTGTGTCCCTTAGTTCTAGTCTCTCCCACAAGGGGAATCATCCTCTCAGCATCGACTCCTTCAAGTTCCCTCAGGATCTTATATGTTTCAAGAAGATGTGGGGTACGGTAGCATAGTGGTTATGTTACTGGACTAATAATCCAGAGGCCTGGACTAATAACCTGGAATCATGGGCCCGATGTTACCAGGGCTGCGGGTTCTCGGCGGGGGGGCTATCGGGCATGTGGGTAACGCGCCCGGTGAAATCTGTGCGATTCGCGCACAATTGTGGGCTAATTGGAGCCACTTACCTCCGGCTCCGGGTTTGCCGCTGCTCAGCTGCGTGCCGGCGGACTGCACATGCGCAGTGACGTCTGAGAGCTGGTGGAGCTCTATTTAAAGGGAGAGTCCACCAATGCTCCTCCTGCTGCAACCAACGACGTTCAGAACATGGAGCATCCCAGGGGGAAGGCTGCCCCAAGGTTTTCAGACTCCTCACTCCAGCTGCTGCTGGATGGGGAGGGAGACGTTGTTCCCATCCGATGGCAGGAAGTGCCCTCCCTCCACCACCAGGAAGGCATGGTCGGAGGTGGCAGCAGAGGTGAGCAGCAGGGGAAACATCACAAGGACCTGGATCCAGTGCCGCAAGAGGTTTAACGACCTAACTAGGTCCGGCAAAGTGAGTACACTTACGCATTCTCCGTCCTCCACATCACCTCCACCACCACACAACCCCTTCTGCACTACCATCACAGCGCTCTCGCATCACTCCTCACATCCACTCAGCTATCATCCTCACCGCCCCTGTCCCCATTTGAACACTACCACACACCCAATCCCCATACAATGGCATGGCCATGTGGCACACGCACCCTCCCATCCATCTCCCTCACGCTCAACCCACCCACACCAATGCTTGCAGCGTCTCACTATGCAAGCAGCACTCAATCACGCCTCTGCGTTTTGCCTTGACAGGAGAAGAGATGCAAGAACGCCCGGGAGAGGGCCCGGACCAGAGGTGGCCCGCCACACGAGGTGCTGCTAACGGACGCGGAGCAGGAGGCTTTAGAGCTCAGCCACACGCTGGAGTGCCTGTCCGTGGCGGATGGCGAGGCTGGGGTTGCAGAAACGGCCGGTGACAGAAAGCTGACACTCAGCACTCATGATAGCGAATGATCTTAGCATCACTTGGCATCTGCCGCACCCCAACATCTGCCCACATGCCTAATATTGCTTTCTGTTCTCTTGCAGGGCCGTCTGCGAGCGCCGTGACCTTGGAGGGCGATTCCTCAGAGGACCTTCCGGCCTCTGGGGGCCCATAGTCACATCTGAGCCATGCATCCACCAGCGCAGATACACACACCTCGGTGGGTCCCCATCCTCCCTTAGTTGGGCTTGCACACGGTGAGTCACCATGCACATGTGAGCATGAGCAGACCCTGGTGGCAGGAGCAGCCGTGGAGAGTTCGCGTCGGTGGGAGCACTCTTCTCCAGGCTCTGCTCAGCCGGACCCAGATGCTGAACCCTGGGGGCCAGCCGTGAAAAGGAGAGTCATCGAGGGGCACGAGCACATTGCTGAGGTGCTGGAACAGGTGCCATGCGCACTCTCCACAATCGCGCAGGTGATGGAGGAGTCCAACTCCTGCATGAGGGGAATGGCGGCACAAGTACAGGAGGGTATCTGCGAGATAGTGTCGCAGGTAGGTGCGGGAATGTCTGCGATGGAGGAAAGGCTAGCCTCCCTCGAGCATTACGCACAGCTCAACATTGAGTCCATCCAGGCCCTGACAACGGCCGTTCGGATTCAGGGTGAGCAATATTCTGCCGCCTTAGACAGGCTGACAGATACATTACAGGTGGCCTTCCAAGGCCTCACACAGGTCATCCAAACTGCCGTCAAGCAGGGTGGAAGGAGTGATGTGGGCTTGGGCTACGAGGGGGATGATGGTGAATGGGGACATGGAAGTGGGGACGCCACTCAAAGTGCCCCCACGTCTCACCCGTTGCCCCCCTCTCAACCAGTACCTGCAATGCTGCCTCCTCTCCAGGTGGCCGAGTCTGCCCCTGCACAGGTGCAGGAGGAGCAGTCTTTGGAGGGGCCCTCACGGGCACCGAAACCCAGAGGGTGTCGGCCCAAAGCATTTACCCGGTCAGGGCATCAACAAGAGCAACCTGCCACTACCTCTGCTGGAGCCACAGGGGTAGCACCACGTAGGGGTTCCCGGAAGCGTACGGCGAAGGTGTTGTGAACACAAAGGGAATGCACGAGGGTGAATGACTATCTGTGATGTTTTAATTTATGATTGTTTAGTGCACATACCCAATAAACCCCATAGTTCTCACCACTACTGCCACATCTTGTCCATTCTTGACCGGCCTGTGCAATAGGTCCCTTTCGTGGGGCTCAGCATGCAGACGAACGCCTGGTCCCACCCATTGGGTCACACTACAGTGGGTGCAGGAGTAATTGCACCACTGTTCCGTGCAGGGGGCAGGGGAGGGGGCTGGTATGGCCGCTCCTCTGTCCACGTGGGGAGGTCTGGACGCTTCGGACAGTCTGCTGTTAGGAGAACCGTTGACATATCAGTGCCTCCCTGGCCTGACGAGCAGCCAGGTGAGCCGATGTTCGCCCCATGGGTCGTTCCTCCTCCTCCTCCTCATAGTCGTCAATATGGGTGGTGGATGTGGACAGGGCCTCCTCCAGCGGCACCCCCCTCTGTTGTGCCATGTTGTGCAGGGCACAACAGACAACTACAATGCGTCCCAAACTGCGTGGCGCATATTGGAGCGCTCCCCCAGAACGATCAAGGAACCTGAAGCGCATCTTGAGCAGCCCTATAGCCTGCTCAATTGTAGACCTGGTAGCGATGTGGCTGTCGTTATATCGACGCTGTGGCTCGGTGGTGGGGTTCCTCAGAGGTGTCGTAAGCCACGTGTGCAGGGGATATCCCTCGTCACCGAGGAGCCAGCCGTTGCCGGTGTTGGGAGCGTGGAAGAGGGGCGGCACGGTGGACTCCGAGGATGAAGGAATCGTGGCAGCTGCCAGGGTATCTGGCGCACACGTGTAGGAATCTCTTGCGGTGGTCACAGATGAGCTGGGCGTTCATGGAGTGATACCCCTTGCGGTTGATGAACAGTCCTGGCTCATGTGGAGGTGCCCGTATTGCTATGTGGGTGCAGTCGATTACACCCTGCACCCGTGGGAAGCCAGCCATGGAATCCAACCGCCCTCTCCATCTGGCTGCGGTCATCCATGGCGAAATTGATGTAGTGCGAGGCCCTGTGAAACAAGCCGTCGGTAACCTGCCTTATGCACTTGTGTGCAGATGACTGACAGACCCCAGTGATGTCCCCGGTGGCACCCTGGAAGGATCCGGAGGCGAAGAAGTTGAGGGCAGTGGTGACTTTGACGGCGACAGGTATGATGATGCTGCTTGGTCCGTCCGGGAGCAGCTCGTCATTAAGGAGGCTGCAGATGTCCACGACTACCCGGCGACTGACTCTGAGCCTCCGTATGCACTGCTCCTCAGAGAGGTCCAGGAAGCTGAGCCTCGGTCTGTAGACCCTGTGGCGAGGGTAGTGCCTCCTGCGACGCATCTCTCTCTGTGGTTGCCCTCCCTCCTGCTGTGCGGGTGGATGTGCCACAGCACAGTGTTGTGGAGCTCCACGTGTCAGGGGCGGGCGGCGTGGCCGGCGAGGCTGGTGATGCTGTTCGTCCTCCGAGGAGGTCATGACTGCGACTACGGCGGCCCCCATCTGGAAGGTGTAGGTCTGAGGGGGTCTGCAAGGTAGGTAAATGTGTCCCCACACCGGGATGGCGGTTCCGGGTCGGTGAGTTTTCTTGTTAGGAGGAGGGTGGTGGAGGCCAACCTCTGTCCAATGTGACGGAGTGGCCTCCTGCGATGGTGTGGGGTCTCCCCCACCTGTCGAATGCACCTTTGCAGCTGCCACAGGCTGCTGGCTGCAACACCTCCGTTTGGACTTGGAGTGTTTCCCCCAGTGTGGGAAACAGTCTCGGTTCACTGTAAAATCCCACCCCTCCTTATAAAACAGCTCAATCAGGTCTGTAAACGACCTGAACGAACAGGATAAATAGGTTCAAGTGGCATCCCGCTGGCTTTAATTGCCTGCGGGATTCCCACCAGCAGGGGCTGCGCGCGCAAGCCGGCGCGTCAGTGGGGAACCCGGAAGTGCGCGGGTTCGAGGCGGGCTCCGGTCCCGCTACGGGATTTCCAGATTTTCGGGGGCCCCCCCCGCCAGGAACGCACCCGATAGCGGGTGCTAAAATCATGCCTCATGAGTTCAAATTCCACCACGGCAGCTGAGGAATTTAAATTCAATAAAGTAAAATCTGGAATTAAAATACTAGTATCAGTAATGGTGGCCATGAAACTACCTGACTGTCGTAAAAACCCATCTGGTTCACTAATGTCCTTTAGGGAAGGAAACCTGCTGTCCTTACCCGGTCTGGCCTATGTGTGACTCCAGACCCACAGCAATGTGGTTGATTCTTAACTGCCCCCTGAAATGGCCGAGCAAGCCATTCAGTTGTAAAATCTCGCTAAAAAAAGTCATAAGAATAAAACCGGACGGACCACTAGGCACCGGACACGACAAAGGCAAACCAAGCCCAGTCGACCCTGCAAAGTCCTCCTCACTATCATTTGGGGACTTGTGCCAAAATTGGGAGAGCTGTCCCACAGACTAGTCAAGCAACAGCCTGACATAGCCACACTCACAGAATCATACCTTTCAGTCAACGTCCCAGACTCTTCCATCACCATCCCTGGGTATGTCCTGTCCCACCGGCAGGACAGACCGACCAGAGGTGGCGGTACAGTGATATACAGTCAGGAGGGAGTGGCCCTGGGAGTCCTCAACATTCACTCTGGACCCCATGAAATCTCATGGCTTCAGGTCAAACATGGGCAAGGTAATCAGCAGGAGGTTTCCATGTACCGCCCTCCCTCAGCTGATGAATCAGTCCTCCTCCATGTTGAACATCACATGGAGGAAGCACTGAGGGTAGCAAGGGCACAGAATGTACTCTGGGTGGGGGGCTTCAATGTCCATCACCAAGAGTGGCTTGGTAGCACCATTACTGACCGAGCCCTGAAGGACATAGCTGCCAGACTGGGCCTGCGGAAGGTGGTGAGTGAACCAACACAAGGGAAAATCTTACTCGACCTCGTCCTCACCAATCTACCTGTCGCAAATGCATCTGTCCATGACAGTATTGGTAGGAGTGACCAGTCCTCGTGGAGACGAAGTCCCATCTTCGCACTGAGGATACCAACCAATGTGTTGTGTGGCACTACCACCATGCTAAATGGGATAGATTCAGAACAGATCTAGCAGCTCAAAACTGGGCATCCATGAGGCACTGTGGGCCATCAGCAGCAGCAGAATTGTATTCCAGCACAATCTGTAACCTCATGGCCCGGCATACTCCTCACTCAACCATTACCAATAAGCCAGCGGATCAACCCTGGTTCAATGAGGAGTGTAGAAGAGCATGCCAGGAGCAGCACCAGGCATACCTAAAAATGAGGTGCCAACCTGGTGAAGCTACAACTCAGGACTACATGCATGCTAAACAGCGGAAGCAACATGCTAAAGACAGAGCTAAGCGATTCCACAACCAACGGATCAGATCAAAGCTCTGCAGTTCTGCCACATCCAGTTGTGAATGGTGGTGGACAATTAAACAACTAACGGGAGGAGGAGGCTCTGTAAACATCCCCATCCTCAATGATGTCGGAGTCCAACACATGAGCGCAAAAGACAAGACTGAAACGTTTGCAACCATCTTCAGCCAGAAGTGCCGAGTGGATGATCCATCTCGGCCTCCTCCAGATATCCCCACCACCACAGCAGCCAGTCTTCAGCCAATTCGATTCCCTCCAAGTGATATCAAGAAACGGCTGAGTGCACTGAAGACAGCAAAGGCTACGGGCCCCGACAACATCCCGGCTGTAGTGCTGAAGGCTTGTGCTCCAGAACTAGCCACGCCTCCAGCCAACTGTTCCAGTACACTACCCGACAATGTGGAAAATTGCCCAGGTATGTCCTGTCCACAAAAAGCAGGACAAATCCAATCCGGCCAATTACCGCCCCATCAGTCTACTCTCAATCGTCAGCAAAGTGATGGAAGGTGTCGTCAACAGTGCTATCAAGCAGCACTTAGTCACCAATAACCTGCTCACCGATGCTAAGTTTGAGTTCCGCCAGGACCACTCGGCGCCAGATCTCATTACAGCCTTGGTCCAAACATGGACAAAAGAACTGAATTCCAGAGGTGAGATGAGAGTGTACTGCCCTTGATATCAAGGCAGCATTTGACCGAGTGTGGCACCAAGGAGCCCTAGTAAAATTGAAGTCAATGGGAATCAGGGGGAAAACTCTCCAGTGACTGGAGTCATACCTAGCATAAAGGAAGATGGTAGTGGTTGTTGGGGGCCAATTATCTCAGCCCCCGGACATTGCCGCAGGAGTTCCTCAGGTCCTAGGCCCAACCATCTTCAGTTGCTTCGTCAATGACCTTCCCTCCACCATAACGTCAGAAATGGGGATGTTTGCCGATGATTGCACAGTGTTCAGTTCCATTCACAACCCCTCAGATAATGAAGCAGTCCGAGCCCACATGCAGCAAGACCTGGACAACATCCAGGCTTGGGCTCATAAGTGGCAAGTAATATTCGCGCCAGACAATGACCATCTCCAACAAGAGAGTATCTAACCACCTCCCCTTGACATTCAACGGCATTACCATCGCTGAATCCCCTACCATCAACATTCTGGGGGTCACCATTGACCAGAAACTTAACTGGACCAGCCACATAAATACTGTGGCTACAAGAGCAGGTCAGAGGCTGGGTATTCTGCGGCGAGTGACTCACCTCCTGGCTCCCCAAAGCCTTTCCACCATCTACAAGGCACAAGTAAGGAGTGTGATGGAATACCCTCCACTTGCCTGGATGAGTGCAGCTCCTACAACACTCAACACCATCCAGGACAAAGCAGCCCGCTTGATTGGCACCCCATCCACCACCCTAAACATTCACTCCCTTCACCACCGGCGCACTGTGGCTGCAGTGTGTTCTATCCACAGGATGCACTGCAGCAACTCGCCAAGGTTTCTTCGACAGCACTTCCCAAACCCGCGACCTCTACCACCTAGAAGGACAAGAGCAGCAGGCATATGGGAACACCACCACCTGCACGTTCCCCTCCAAATCACACACCATCCCGACTTGGAAATATATCACCGTTCCTTCATCGTCGCTGGGTCAAAATCCTGGAACTCCCTTCCTAACAGCACTGTGGGAGAACCTTCACCACACGGACTGCAGCGGTTCAAGAAGGCGGCTCACCACCACCTTCTCAAGGGCAATTAGGGATGGGCAATAAATGCTGGTCTCACCAGCGACACCCACATCCCATGAACAAATTTTTAAAAATCACCTCACATTCTTCTAAACTCCTGTGTATACAGGCCCAACTTGTCCAACCTTTCCTCAAAGATAACCCCCTCATCCCAGGAATCAGTCGAGTGAACCTTCTCTGAACCACCTCTGCTACGATCAGCAGTTGAAATCATAATACTGTTCAGACAACAGTCCACAAAGTATATTCATGGAAAATGTGCAGATCAGATAACTATCTCATGGATTAATTTTTCTGTCCTGGAGCATCTCCAATATCCTAATCTAGGCTTCAAAGTGAACACCATGTTGCAGCTAGAGCAGCTTTTATTTTGCAGTTGAAAGAGGAGAATATTCTCATCTCTTATTTTATGAGTTGGGTGTAGAATACTGATCTAAATAGGCTGTTTTCCCACTCATACATAGGACCACAGTCTGATCTTAGTTCTCTAAAGCTTAGTTGGTACAGAGAGCTTGTAACAAACCAAACCAGAAGGTTCCATCTCTGATCTGTGGTGAGTTAGCTGATCTCAGTTAGGATGGCATTAGAGGTGCTACAATTGGCCTCAGTGCCTTTGGACTGAGGGTGGGAGGGAGGAAAATCAGCCAGTGTTCCTGATCACTATCAAATAACCATGATGGACAATGCAAACATGTGGACATTGTGCAAGAACAAGACAGGGCTTCACGAATATTTTTTAAACTATTTATTTCAAGTGATTCTGCAGAGGCCAATCGACCTGAAACGTTAACTCTGTTTCTTTCTCCACAGATGCTGCCTGGCTTGCTGAGTGTTTCCAGCATTTTCTGTTATTATACCAAACATCACCATCTGGGCCACTCTGATGCAGTGCTGGAAGGTTACTTGGCCTGTGCACCAGATTGAGTCACTATCTTCAATGTAGGAAGAGAGATAGAGGATAAAATTTGGGGGATAAAAAAAATCTGCTGCATAATATACTCCGAACAAAAAAAAGTTCCGAGTAATCTACTGAAAATTGCTAAATTTCAGTACAAATGTCAATCATTAATATTGCCAGTCACCACACATCAAACAAATGTAGGGTTATGGTAGTGCAGTACCAGTAACCCAGCGATCAGGAGTTCAAAGCCCACCATAGCAAGTTGTGCGCTGCTACTAGAAAAAATGACCATGAAAGCCATCGGATTGTCTTAAAAACCCAACTGGTTCACTTAATGTCCTTCAGGGAAGGGAAGGGAACCTGCCATCCCTGCCTAGTCCAACACTACATGACTGACTTGGGGCAAATAGAAATGGGCAACAAATGCCCAAGCTACAACTCAGGATATTTGATGAAAAGATATGACAGTTTATTTTCCCTTTCAGCTGCTGTCAGTGCAACTCAAGTCACTGCTGTGACATTCATACAAGATTTGATCAGTCATATTGTTATTCTAGGTTTATCAAGAAATTAGATATAGTTGATTGTCAGAACATCTATATATTCATACATCTATGTATTATACAGCAGGAATTTAAGCATGAAGAAAGATAGTTTGAATAATCTCAAGCTGGCCTGAGTATTAAGCCATTGAAAAGAAACCATAGAATTCAAATTTTGTGCCAATGTACGGTGTCTAAAAAGGTGATGATCTTGAAAAGCAAAGATTGCCTTGAAAAGCCAAAGGCTCACTTACAGCACAAAGATTCTTTGACTGAAGTCGAAGATGAGCTCTTACTATGTCAAGCCCATCCACTGTAAGGTCTAAACACGATTATGAAAATTTACATGTCAAAGACAGTTTAGCAGGACATGTAGTTTCTTTTGAATCAAACCCCAGCATAAGTCAGCACCTTACGGGAGAAAAAAAAAAGAGAAAGAAATCTAAGTGTCAGGAATGGAATTTTTTTTCAAATCTGCTATTTATTCTGATGGCTTGCTAGTATTTTACTGGCTTTCCTTCAGATTTGATTTTTATATATTCTTCACTTCCCTCTTCAGGTCTTCCACCACAAATTAATTTAGATGGCAAGTAATCAACTGGCTGCTAAGAGATAACATGAGAAATCAGAAAAGGTCATTCACTATCAAAATGTGTTCAACGTACCCTGACATGGACTCTATACTGCCCTGTAATTCACTCCCTTCCCAAAGATGCTGCCTCATGCCATTGGAAGATTTCACTGATGCTGGGAGCCCAAAAGTACCTCAGCCAAGCAATTAATCTGCTTTGAAGAGCCTAGAGAATAAGTGACAGCAGGATATTCCTTCCTGGGAGGCACTACAAGAGTGCAATAGCATCCTCGTTTAATACTTACAAATGTGGGGCAATTGTATAGAGATCAGAAACTGCTTTTCCCTTTCCAAGTCCAAATCATTGGAGCCCATTATGCCTTGGCTGAGCTCAGTTAAATACATAGAAATTACATCATGGAAACAGACTATTGCGCCCAATCAGTCCACGTTGTGTTTATCCTCCACATGAGCAATAGTCCCAGTGCCATGTGGCCATCCTTTTCCTATATCTCTTCATTTCCCTTTCCTTCAACCACCTATTCTTAAATGTCAACATGGTCTCTGCTTTAATTACCAATTCCAGTACTGCAATCCACAGCCTCACAAACTGCTATGTAAAAAAAGTTTCTCCTGCTCTCTGTCCTAAATCTCTTGCATTATAATTTCATCTTACATCTATGTCCCTTCGTTCCAGACCCTTCAATCACAGGAAACAATCTCTTTCTATCTACTCTCTACCATGCCTTCAGAATTTTAAACACCTCTATCAAATCACCCCACAATCTCCTCTGTTCCAGCAAAAGCAGCCCCAATTTCACGAGTCTTTCTTCATATTTGTATTTGCTCATAGGAACAGGAATAGGCCATTCATCCCCTTGAGCCTGTTCCACCATTCAATGAGATCATGGCTGATCTGTATGCTAACTCCATCTGCCTTGGCTCCATATTCCTGAATACCCTTGGCTAGCAAAAATCTATTGATCTCAGATTTAAAATTATTAATTTAGCTAGCATCTACTGTTTTTTGAGAGAGCGCATTCCAAACTACCACCATTCATACCAGGCAGCAACCCCATGAATCTGCGCTGTACACTATTGCCTCAACATCCTACCTATAGTTGGAGCCCAAAACTGCACACAGCACTTCAACTAAGGTCTTTAAGATCACTGAATACTGAAATTAGTATTATTTTCACACTCTGCCTTTCTCACCCTCCTTCTCACACCGACTGCCCCAGGCTGCTTATAAAGGGGGTTTCTCTAAACTCCACCCACGACCCAAAAGTTATTAGGCAACACGCAACAACAAAAAAGTGTTACGGTAGGGTAGCTAACATGGCCAACATTTCTAGTTACCCACCTTACAAGTGCACCGTTGAGGTTAAATGAAGGATGGGATAGTTTAAAGTGCGCATTGTATTTAGCAAGAATCCTTTTTCTTATCTAAAAAATTGTCATGGCTAACCACAACCCTATTCATCCTTTTGTGGGACAGAATGCTTTGTTATTGGACATGTTCTTGCTTTTTCTTTCACTTCTCAGCCATTTGTGATGATTTTGCTCATTTCCTTGGCACAACAGTGCTGATAATGGTGGGAGAGCAAGACAGAGATAACACACAAAAGCATCTTGAAAGATGACCTTTACATTCCTTGACTTATTTTCAAAGGCTGAAGAATGAACAAGTAATACCTTCTTCGTGTGCTGACTGATGAGATGCCACATAAAGAATACTGTACAAAAACATTAACAAAACACTAAAAGGTAGCACATAATAATTAAACTAAAAGAATGCCTGGTGAAATGATCTCACTGTGCTTAGTTCTCACAACTGCAAACCACCCTCAATCCCAAAATCTACATTTTGATCAGCTGAGTCACTTTTGAATCTCTTTTCTCTCACTTCCAGCAAAGTCAATATCCTTCTTTCTCTTTCACTGACTGCTGATATTTTCTCTCTCCCTCATCCTGAAAATACTGTTGCTGCAACATGATTGCATGGGGACCAGCAGTCCTCAAGTACTTCACCCCAGTCTGATCCTCGACAGTGAGTACTAGATGGCATCACAGCCAAGCCCAATTCTGGCACTTTCCAACATCCACACATAGCACTTTTCCAATAGCAGTGACTGGATAGAGATCAGGAGTAGGAATGCTGATGATTTTACCCTCACTAACCCAGGACATCAAGGTCAATTATAGCACCCCTACCGCTACCCTCGCTAAGATCAGCTAACTGAGTACACAGTGGGGATTGAACCTATGGTTTTCTGGTTTTATCATAGTACGATAGACCATTCAGCCAATCATGCCTATGCCGGTTCTTTGTTAGAGCTATCCAATTAGTCCCACTCCCCTGCTCTTTCCCCCTAGCCCTGTAAATTTTTTCCCTTCAAGTATTTATCAAATTCCCTTTTGAAAGTTACTACTGAATCTGCTTCCACCGCCCTTTCAGGCAGTGCATTCCAGATCATAATAACTCACTACGTAAAAAAATGTTTCCTCATCTCTTCTGCCAATCACCTTAAATCTGTGTCCTCTGAGTACCAACGTTTCTGCCGCTGGAAACAGTTTCTCCTTATTTATTCTATCAAAACCGTTCATGATTTTGAACACCTCTATTAAATCTCCCCTTAACCTTCTCTGCTCTAAGAAGAACAACCCCAGCTTCTCCAGTCTCTCCACATCACTGAAGTCCCTCATTGCTGGTACCATTCTAGTAAATCTCCTCTGTTACCATGGGCAGTACCTTTACTCGCTAGTCCACTGAAAGCATTACAAACATACGAAGAAGATGGACAAAAAAAAACCAGCTGGTCCATCAAGCCTGTCCTTTACAGTAAAGTTACAGTTAAGAATCACAGCCCTCTATGCTCCCCATCCACTAGTGGTCATGTAATCTCCTGGGAGAGGCAAAAATACAGATTAAAAAAACCTTAGGCCAATTTAGGGAAAAAAGAATTCCATAAAATTTCTCTAAGACCCCTGAAGGTGATCAAAAATGAATTCCAGGAGATCCCAGTGACAATGAGGTACATCACCCAACACCCACCTACTTATTGTATGCAGCGATATCAGCCTCCTCTAGAAACTCGTCCAGCTCCCTGTTGAACATCTACATGCACTCACTGCATGAGCCGGCAACTAATTCCAAAGATCTATGAGCCGCTGCAAAAAAAGAAATCCTGATACCTATATGTTACCCCCTTATGGGGGTAATATTCTGGCATGGGTGGAGGATTGGTTATCTAACAGGAGAGTTGGGATAAATGGTTCATTCTCGGACTGGCAACCAGTAGCCAGTGGTGTTCCGCAGGGGTCGGTGCTGGGTCCCCAACTCTTTACAATCCATATTAACGATTTGGAGGAGGGGACAGAGTGTAACATATCAAAGTTTGCAGATGATACAAAGATGGGAGGGAAAGTGGAGAGTGAGGAGGACATAAAAAAACCTACAGGGGGATATAGACAGGCTGGGTGAGTGGCCGGAGATTTGGCAGATGCAATACAATATTGGAAAATGTGAGGTTATGCACTTTGGCAGGAAAAATCAGAGAGCAAGTTATTATCTTAATGGCGAGAAACTGGAAAGTACTGCAGTACAAAGGGATCTGGGGGTCCTAGTGCAAGAAAATCAAAAAGTTAGTATGCAGGTACAACAGGTGATCAAGAAGGCCAACGGAATGTTGGCTTTTATTGCTAGGGGGATAGAATATAAAAACAGGGAGGTATTGCTGCAGTTATATAAGGTATTGGTGAGACCGCACCTGGAATACTGCATACAGTTTTGGTGCCCATACTTAAGAAAAGACATACTTGCTCTCGAGGCAGTACAAAGAAGGTTCACTCGGTTAATCCCGGGGATGAGGGGGTGGACATATGAGGAGAGGTTGAGTAGATTGGGACTCTACTCATTGGAGTTCAGAAGAATGAGAGGCGATCTTATTGAAACATACAAGATTGTGAAGGGGCTTGATCGGGTGGATGCGGTAAGGATGTTCCCAAGGATGGGTGAAACTAGAACTAGGGGGCATAATCTTAGAATAAGGGGCTGCTCTTTCAAAACTGAGATGAGGAGAAACTTCTTCACTCAGAGGGTAGTAGGTCTGTGGAATCTGCTGCCCCAGGAAGCTGTGGAAGCGACATCATTAAATAAATTTAAAACAGAAATAGACAGTTTCCTAGAAGTAAAGGGAATTAGGGGTTACGGGGAGCGGGCAGGAAATTGGACATGAATTTAGATTTGAGGTTAGGATCAGATCAGCCATGATCTTATTGAATGGTGGAGCAGGCTCGAGGGGCCGATTGGCCTACTCCTGCTCCTATTTCTTATGTTCTTATGTTCTATACCTTTGATGTAAAAAACAAAATGATACAACTACTGCTTCAACAGCTAGCCTCGAAATTAGTTAAGGAAGTTGGCTCACAGGAAACTGTTGCCATCTGAATTTCACTCCCCCACAAAAGAGTGCAGTCTGCTTTTCCTCTCCCCAAGTCTCAGCTGGAGTAATTCACTCTATATACACTATATTCATGTTCAGCTCATCTTACCTCCCACTGCTTCTCTCAAATACAACTGACCGGGTAAGAAGTACATACTAAAAAGTGAACAGCACAGTCCAGCACAGCCAGAGACAATACAAGAGTGCGCACAGTAAAATTGACAAACAACATGGAAGTGATGAGATGGGACTGGGTGTTGCATGCTGTGATACAGCAATTTTTATTTGTTTACCCTTCAAGCAGGCAGCCATTCACAAAGAGGACACTAGGACCAGAGACTGCTGTGGTCTTAATCATCTTCACGTGGTTAGGTGTTCATAAGCATAATTATATCTAAAGATACACACAAAGCATAGTAAATAAGGTTGGAGAGCTGCAGGTGCAAATATCCACATGGGAATATGATGTAGTGGCGATAATGGAGACCTGGCTCAAGAAAAGGCAGGATTTGGTACTAAATATTCCTGGATACAAGGTATTCAGGAAAGACAGGGAAGGAAAAAAAGAGAGGGGGTGACAATATTGATTAAGGAGAATATTGCAGTGCTGAAGAGAGAGGATTTCCTTGAGGGGTCAAGGACAGAATCTATTTGGTTAGAGTTAAGAAACAATAAAAGCGCCATTACTACTGGGTTAACTGTTTCTTTCTCTACAGATGCTGCATGACTTGCTGAGTATTTCCAGCATTTTCTGTTTTTATTTCAGATTTCCAGCATCCCCAGTATTTTGCTTACGAGAATAGACCGGTGGCTAACATAAAAGGGAATCCAAAAGTCTTCTATAGGCATATAAATAGTAAACGGGTAGTAAGGAGGAATGGGGGGAATTAGGGACTGAGAAAGGAGATCTACGCATGGAGGCAGAGGGCATGGCTAAGGTACTAAATGAGGACTTTGCATCTGTCTTTACCAAGGAAGAAGATGCTGCCAAAGTCACAGTAAAAAAGGAGGTAGTTGAGATACTGGATGGGCTAAAATTTGATAAAGGAGGTACTAGAAAGGCTGGTTGTACTTAAAGTAGATAAGTCACCCGGTCCGGATGGGAACATCATTATGTTGCTGAGGGAAGCAAGGGTGGAATTTGCAGAGGCGATGGCCATAATCTTCCAATTCTTCTTATATATGGGGGTGGTGCCAGAGGACTGGAGAATTGCAACTGATCCGCCCTAGTTCAAAAAAAAGAGTAAGGATAAACCCAGCAACTACAGGCCAGTCAGTTTAACCTCAGTGGAGGGGAAGTTTTTAGAAATGATAATCCGGGACAAAATTAATATTCACTTGGACAAGTGTGGATTAATAAAGGAAAGCCAGCGCGGATTTGTAAAAGGCAAATCTTGTTTAACCAACTTGACTGAGTTTTTTGATGAGGTAACAGAAGGTTGATGAGGGCAACGCGGTTGATGTTGTGTATATGGACTTTCAAAAGGCGTTTGATAAAGTACCACATAATAGGCTTGTCAGCAAAATTGAAGCCCATGGAATAAAACAGGCAGTGGCAGCATGGATACGAAATTGGCTAAGTGACTGGAAACAGGCAGTAGTGGTGAACGGTTGTTTCTTGGACTGGAGGAAGGTATACAGTGGTGTTCCCCAGGGGTCAGTACCAGGACCACTGCTTTTTTTGATGTATATTAAATGACTTGGACTTTGGTGAACAGGGCACAATTTTGAAATCTGCAGATGACACAAAACTTGGAAGTGTAGTAAACAGTAAGGAGGATAGTAATAGACTTCAAGAGGACACAGACAGGCTGGTGAAATGGGCAGATACATGGCACATGAAATTTAACACAGAGAAGTGCGAAGTGATACATTTTGGTAGGAAGAATGCGGAGAGGCAATATAAACTAAATGGTACAATTCTAAAAGGGGTGCAGGAACTGAGAGACCTGGGGGTATACGTGCACAAATCTTTGAAGGTGACAGGACAGGTTGAGAAAGCGGTTAAAAAAGCATACGGGATCCTGAGCTTTATAAACAGATGCGTAGAGTACAAAAGCAATGATGTTATGTTGAACTTTTATTAAAACACTGGTTCGGCCACAGCTGGAGTATTGCGTCCAATTCTGGGCACTGCACTTTAGGAAGGATGTGAAGGCCTTAGAGAGGGTGCAGAAAAGATTTACTAGAATGGTTCCAGGGATGAGGGACTTCAGTTATGTGGAAAGACCGGAGAAGCTGGGGTTGTTCTCCCTAAAGCAGAGAAGGTTAAGAGGAGATTTGATAGAAGTATTCAAAATCACAAAGGGTTTAGATAAAAGTAAATAAAGAGAAGCTGTTCCCATTGGCGGAAGGGTCAAAAACCAGAGGACACAGATTTAAGATGATTGGCAAAAGAACCAAAGGTGACATGAGGAAAAACTTTTTTTTAAAACACAGCGAGTAGTCATGATCTGGAATGCACTGCCTGAACGGGTGGTGGAAGCAGATTCAATTGTGGCTTTCAAAAAGGAATTGGATAAATACTTGTTGGGAAAAAATTTGCAGGGCTACAGGGAAGGAGCAGGGGATAATGGGACTAACTGGATTGATCTTTCAAAGAGATGGCACAGGCCCGATGGGCCGAATGGCCTCCTTCTGTGCTGTAACCATTCTATGATACAGGTGAAGTGGATTAGATGCTGACCTTTCACCTCTGATCTGGGTTCAACTTCAGCCCAGAGGGGAACAAGTCTCCTTTTTATGCTACATGCAAGGGTCCTATGTGATGTTAGTTTGGTCAGTATTCAGCTCCTGGTGGGGTTGGGCCTCAATCAAGAGGTACATGAATGTAGAGTAAACAAGTAACTTGCTTGCAATTCAGCATCAATCGGCAATCTCAGGCTGCACTCACAGGACAGCTAATGTGGGGAAATGCCATACTGGTGTAAAATGAGCTTCATTCTGCTTTCAACCCAACCTGGGACTGTTTGAAACATGAAATGAAGTATTCCATCCCCCAGGACTAACATCCCTCACCTTGAGCACAACATTCAGAGAAGAAAGGTCAACATCAAAACTTCATACTGCTTTATCTCTGAAATTGTGTGGAAATGATATCCATAAAATTAAAAACCAAAAATTCTGTGATAATGCAATGTTAACAGAGGAGATAAACTTTCAATGTCAGCTGCAGCGATATTTTTCCATATTCAAACAGGAGAAGCAGTTTTGCCACTCCTGCAGGTGGAATCTATGGCCATGTTCCAATTGACAGAGATTCCCCTCTCCCAAGTTTTCCTCCCTCCTGTAGAAAGATTACAATTCACATTAGGGCATATTTCCACAATGTCAGCCATCTAAGACCTTGCCTAAGTAGCTACCCTTCATGTGTGAACAATAGTTGACAGGCTATTCAATACTGGCAGGCAGCTGAGTTCAATGCTTACACTGGGACACATTCCAGCTGGAGTTGGGGAAGCAAACATTTGGCACACCAAGGATTATAAACCTTGATTGTAACCATTGAAAAACAATTCTTTTTTAACTTGTGTTTTTTCACCAATAACAAGCCCATCATAATTGTAAACAATTTTACAACACCAAGTTATAGTCCAGCAATTTTATTTTAAATTCACAAGCTTTCGGAGGCTTCCTCCTTCCTCCTTCCTCAGGTAAACATTTACCTGAGGAAGGAGGAAGCCTCCGAAAGCTTGTGAATTTAAAATAAAATTGCTGGACTATAACTTGGTGTTGTAAAATTGTTTACAATTGTCAACCCCAGTCCATCACCGGCATCTCCACATCAAGCCCATCATAGTCAGTATCACCATTAGAGCTCTAGCTTCAGATGAGCCTGAAGGATTACTATTCATTCATAATGTGGAGATGCCGGTGATGGACTGGGGTGGACAAATGTAAGGAATCTTACAACACCAGGTTATAGTCCAACAGTTTTATTTGAAAATCACAAGCTTTCGGAGATTATCTCCTTCGTCAGGTGAATGAGTGAATGAGAGGTTATCAAATCGCATATCTTATATTAGGCTGGGACACAATCACACCAAAGGTGTCGTTGGTGTTCAGACAGGTTAGCCATGGAAAACAATACGTCCCAGTATACTGATTACACAATGGGTCAGATTACACAGACACAGACACTTTCGGGTCTCTTTCTCTCTCTGTCTGTGTAATCTGGCCCATTGTGTATTCAGTATACTGGGACGTACTGTTTTCCGTGGCTAACCTGTCTGAACACCAACGACACCTTTGGTGTGATCGTGTCCCAGCCTAATATAAGATATGCGATTTGATAACCTCTCATTCACTCACTCACCTGACGAAGGAGATAATCTCCGAAAGCTTGTGATTTTCAAATAAAACTGTTGGACTATAACCTGGTGTTGTAAGATTCCTTACATTTATTCATTCATAAAACACACAAATTTAAAACCATATCCACCACAGATCAACAGCAGTCAGAAATTCTACTCAAATGTGCTGCAAGCTGTATATGATTATGGAGAGATGCAATGTTTTGTACCAAAATTATACTTCGCATTGGAAAATGCAGTACAGAAACTCATAGCTATGCTCAAGCCAAGCTACTTGTAGGTGTCAGCTGTGGCTCAGTGGTAGCACACAGCCTATGAGGCAGAAGGTTGTGGGTTCAAGTCCCACTCCAGAGACTTGAACACATAATCCAGGCTGACACTCAGTGCAGTACTGAGGGAGTGCTGCACCGTTGGAGGTGCCGTCCTTCGGATGAGATGTTAAATCGAGGCCCTGTCTGCCCTTTCAGGTGGATGTAAAAGATTCCATGGGACTATTTCGAAGAAGAGCAGGTTGGCACAGCCAAGACTTAGGGGCCTTCGTGCGTGAACAAGACACTGCTGAAATTAACCAGGTAGTAAGCTTTACCAGCACAAAGCAGTGGTAAGTTTCCCACTGCTTATCCAGCCAGAACTGGAGCAATGGCTTGCAGGATTATTTGGAGCCTTGTGACAGGTCTCAATGGTGGGTTTTGCCCCCTTTCTCCTCCCGGGTTCCATTAGTGGGGCATGCTGGCTAGTTAGTTAATCAACCATACCTGCCCGGCTCTGAGATTAGATTACTGATTCTGTCATGGGTGCCAATCTTCTGTCACCAGGTGTGAAATCAGTGGTTGTAGAAAAAAAGTGTTTAGAACAACTTGATGGAATGGACAATTGGAGAGAAACTTTGCGGGGGTGGGGGGGGGAAAAGAGAGGGTTTGGAGTCCACCGAGGTGGGAGAAGAGATAGAGGAGATTAACTCAACAGACAATGGGAAGACAAATAGAATCCAATGGGCAATCAGACAGTCCTTTCTGAAGGAACGTTAGGGATATAACCGACACACTTCTTTGTAAACTTTTCTCTGCTCTCGATATTTCCTAAGTTAGCACACCTTCCTTATCTGAGGGTAGCTCAAAACATCCTCTTGTTCCATGCACAGCTGAGAATAAGATTTCACCATAATAGCTGATATAACCTAGCATCCTGCTGGTAAGTAAGGGATGGTGCTGGAACTCCAGTACACTGTGTCCCTGCATAGTTTTTTTTTAAATAGTGCATAATAAGTGCATCTAGTCTTGCTAGTCTCTGCACTGTCTCTCTCGGGGTTCTGCAGAATTGGCATCACATTAGCTTCACTGTATCCTATCAATTCAAATTCGATGCTAATTTTATCATTTTATTTGACCCTAACATGTTAGAAAAGACATGCCAGACAAGTTACAAGCTTGTAATTTTAATCAGATTGTGTTTGTTAAATTATAAATACATATAATGAAAGAAATCAAAAAGGATGTTGAAGCTAATTATGATCCTTAAAGCAATCTTTCCCCACCACCAATTTTCCTCCACCGCCCTTTTGACTTTTTCCGGGGTTTAGTAGCATGGTTGCCAGCAGCGCAACGGTTCATTACTTAAGTGGTCACTCTTCATTACAGAGCCCTATATTGATGCTGTGGTTCCGGTATATAGGAACAGGAGAGGCTATTCAGCCCCTAAAGCCATTCAGTTAGATCTTGGCTGATCTGTACCTCAACCCTCCTTTGCTCCTTACCGTACAAAAATATATCGATCTGTGTTGAAAGCTCCAATTGTCCCCCAGCATCCACAGCCTTTTGGAGAGAGAATTTCAGATTTCCACTATCCTTAGTGTGAAAAAGTGCTTCCTGATTTCACTCCTAAATGGCCTAGCTCTAATTTTAAGATTAGTACTTCAATTGCCCATTCCATCAAACCCCTCTATCTCCCAACAGGGGTACCATCAATTGCCCATTCCATCAAACCCCTCTATCTCCCAACAGGGGTACCATCAATTGCCCATTCCATCAAACCCCTCTATCTCCCAACAGGGGTACCATCAATTGCCCATTCCATCAAACCCCTCTATCTCCCAACAGGGGTACCATCAATTGCCCATTCCATCAAACCCCTCTATCTCCCAACAGGGGTACCATCAATTGCCCATTCCATCAAACCCCTCTATCTCCCAACAGGGGTACCATCAATTGCCCATTCCATCAAACCCCTCTATCTCCCAACAGGGGTACCATCAATTGCCCATTCCATCAAACCCCTCTATCTCCCAACAGGGGTACCATCAATTGCCCATTCCATCAAACCCCTCTATCTCCCAACAGGGGTACCATCAATTGCCCATTCCATCAAACCCCTCTATCTCCCAACAGGGGTACCATCAATTGCCCATTCCATCAAACCCCTCTATCTCCCAACAGGGGTACCATCAATTGCCCATTCCATCAAACCCCTCTATCTCCCAACAGGGGTACCATCAATTGCCCATTCCATCAAACCCCTCTATCTCCCAACAGGGGTACCATCAATTGCCCATTCCATCAAACCCCTCTATCTCCCAACAGGGGTACCATCAATTGCCCATTCCATCAAACCCCTCTATCTCCCAACAGGGGTACCATCAATTGCCCATTCCATCAAACCCCTCTATCTCCCAACAGGGGTACCATCAATTGCCCATTCCATCAAACCCCTCTATCTCCCAACAGGGGTACCATCAATTGCCCATTCCATCAAACCCCTCTATCTCCCAACAGGGGTACCATCAATTGCCCATTCCATCAAACCCCTCTATCTCCCAACAGGGGTACCATCAATTGCCCATTCCATCAAACCCCTCTATCTCCCAACAGGGGTACCATCAATTGCCCATTCCATCAAACCCCTCTATCTCCCAACAGGGGTACCATCAATTGCCCATTCCATCAAACCCCTCTATCTCCCAACAGGGGTACCATCAATTGCCCATTCCATCAAACCCCTCTATCTCCCAACAGGGGTACCATCAATTGCCCATTCCATCAAACCCCTCTATCTCCCAACAGGGGTACCATCAATTGCCCATTCCATCAAACCCCTCTATCTCCCAACAGGGGTACCATCAATTGCCCATTCCATCAAACCCCTCTATCTCCCAACAGGGGTACCACCAATTGCCCATTCCATCAAACCCCTCTATCTCCCAACAGGGGTACCACCAATTGCCCATCACATCAAACCCCTCTATCTCCCAACAGGGGTACCACCAATTGCCCATCACATCAAACCCCTCTATCTCCCAACAGGGGTACCATCAATTGCCCATCACATCAAACCCCTCTATCTCCCAACAGGGGTACCATCAATTGCCCATTCCATCAAACCCCTCTATCTCCCAACAGGGGTACCACCAATTGCCCATCACATCAAACCCCTCTATCTCCCAACAGGGGTACCATCAATTGCCCATTACATCAATCCCCTCTATCTCCCAACAGGGGTACCATCAATTGCCCATCACATCAAACCCCTCTATCTCCCAACAGGGGTACCATCAATTGCCCATTACATCAATCCCCTCTATCTCCCAACAAGGATAAATCCAACTGCCCATTACACCAACCCCTCTACCCTCATCCCACAGGGGTGCCTCTAATTCACCATTACATCAATCCCCTCTACTCCCTCCAACAGGGGTATCGCCAATTCCCCATTACATCAATCGCCTTTATCCATCCATCCCCAACAGGGGTACCTCCAATTACTCATTACATCAACCCCCCTCTTGCGAGACGGTACCCACGAGCCGCCCAGTCTGTTGCCAATAGCAACGCCTTTCAAATGCCAACGGTCCCGGTGCGCGCCGCAGCCCTTTTAAAACGGTTGTTTTTAAACAGACTGAAGAAAAATATTTCCCAGAATTAATTTTTAGGAGAAAGGAGACCAAATCCTGAGGTAAATAACGTGTGTGTGTGTGTGTGTGTGTGTGAGAGAGAGAGAGGTGTGCAGCCTGACCTGGTCCCAGAGCAGCCACTGGCAGAGAGCCCGCTCCAGCTCCTGGTCTCCATCGGGATGGGGATCCCCTTTCAGCGGGTTCGCGTTCACATCGTGCGCGCCGTCCCCCATCTTCACAGAGAGAGAAAACCGCTAACCACTAACGCACTGAAATTCAATTCGGAACGAGCGGCTTACTGGCCCGCCTCCCGCCGTGTCACCCGGTCCTTCAGCGGCAGCAATGCCGCCTCTTCATCGCGAACGCGTTGCCACTGAGCCGCCAGTGCTGTGTTCGATCTAATCAATATTCCGATGCGCGCCTGCGCCCGAGGTTTTGTAGTGTGTCACCTCGGCAACGACGAGGGCGGAGGCGAGCCAACGGACTACAGCTCCCAGCAGGCGCCGCGCGCGCACGTCCGGTTACCTAGGGAACGACGCGAGGCTGGGCCCAGTGGGCGGAGGGGGGGGGAAAAAAACAGGCTTCGCCGCGGCGCCTGTCGGGAATTGTAGTTTTTTTTTAAACCTCGGGAAGCGGGTGAGAATGACAGGGCTCTGGGACTGGGACTACAGCTCCCAGCAGGGACTGCGCGCGCACGCTGTGACGTCCGCTCACTGTAAACCGTTACATCGAGTCACCGTAGAATCTTCGGCTCAGGAGGAGGCCATTCGGCCCAGCGTGTTCGTGCTGGCCGAAAATGAGCTACCCAGCCTAATCCCACTTTCCAGCTCTTGGGTCCGTAGCCCCGCAGGTTACCGCACTTCAGGTGCACATCCAAGTACTTTTTAAACGCGATGAGGGTTTCTGCCTCCACCACCCTCTCAGGCAGTGAGTTCCAGACCCCCACCGCCCTCATTTTTCCTCAGCTCCCCTCTAATCCTTCTACCAATTACTTTGAATCAATGCCCCCCGGTCACTGACCCCTCTGCTAAGGGAAATAGGTCCTTCCTGTCCACTCTATCTAGGCCCCTCATAATTTTATACACTTCAATTAAATCTCCCCTCAGCCTCCTCTGTTCTAAAGAAAACAACCCCAGCCTGTCCAATCTTTCCTCATAGCTAAAATTCTCCAGTCCTGGCAACATCCTTATAAATCTCCTCTGTACCCTCTCTAGTGCAATCACATCTTTCCTGTATTGTGGTTACCAGAACTGTACACAGTACTCAAGCTGTGGCTTAAGTTACAACGAAGCTACAGCATAGAAACAAGCCATTCGGCCCAACTGCTCTATGCTGGTATTTGTGCTCCACAAGAGCATCCTCCATCCCTACTTCATCTCACCCTATCAGTATATCCTTCTATTCCTTTCTCCCTCATGTTTATCGAGCTTCCCCTTAAATGCATCTATGCTATTCGCCTCAACTACTCCATGTGGGAGCGAGTTCCACATTCTCACCATTCTTACGTTTCTCCTGAATTCCCTTTTGGATTTATTTGTGATTATATTTCTGACCTCTAATTTTGGACTCCCCCACAAGTGGAAACATTTTCTCTATGTCTATCCTATCAAACCCTTTCATCATCTTAAAGACCTCTATCACCCCTCAGCCTTCTAGAGAGAAGAGCCCCAGTCTGTTCAGCCTTTCCTGATAAGTATATCCTCTCAGTTCTGGTATCATCCTTGAGAATCTTTTTTGCACCCTCTCCAATGCCTCTATATCCTTTCTATAATATAGAGACCAGAACTGTACACAGTTGCTTTAATTCTACCTGTCTCCAGTTCTGGGCTTTTATTCTGCATTTGGTTTACAGGGGAAAGGTTTACAGTTTCAACGGAGAATGAGGAAGTGGCAGAGATACCTAATAAGTACCAGTCAATCAACTTATCGGAATGCATTATATGGATTCAAGACCACGTTTAGTCTCCAGGTGAAGTGGAGTTGGGAGGAGGGCAATAAATTGACCAGTCCGCGCACATTTAATTCAATCCTCGCTTTGAAGTAATATATTCGGCCTCTATTTTTATTGTACCATTATAAATTCCTATGACCACATTTATAATGGTAAATGCCTATGTAAACTTGTCACTCTGGAATTACACCCTCCCACCAGTGGAGGTGCTGTGTGACAAGTTTACACTGGCAGCCTCCATTATAAATGTGGACGTAACAATTTATAAATGAAAAAGTTGATAGGAAGTGTGCATAAATGTAAGATTTGAATTATATCGATTTTGCTTCTTTTTTAACAGGTGTAAGTGGGACTGTAGGAGTGCCTGAGGATGATGTGGAAGAACCGTCACCGATGATCAATATTCAAAAGGAAATTATGTTAAAAAAATTAATGACCATAAAATGGAAAAGTCACCAGGGCCAGATGGGCTGCATCCCAGAATACTGAGAGAGATTGGGGAGGCACCAGTCATAATTTTCCCAACATTTTGAGGGATGGGAGTTATACCAAAGGATTGAAGGCTGGCAAATGCCACGGCCTGTTCAAGAGAGGGGAAAAAACACACCTCTTTGATCAAGCTTTTGGTCACCTCTCCTAATATCTCCTTCTTTGGCTCAGCGTCAATTTTTGTCTGATTACACCTCTGTGAAGCACCTTGGGACATTTTTCCACATTAAAAGCACTTCAAGTTGTAACTTCCTGCTCCCATCTCTATAAATAGAAAGAATAAGAATTAGTTTAGCAGATTTGTTATCCCTTGGTGACTTGATATAGAATCATCGAATTTTACAGCACAAAAGAAAGCCATTCAGCCTTCGCAACTGTGCTGGCTCTTTAAAAGAACTATCAACTTGTCCTATATCATGTCACCTTTGGGATCTGTCTGTTTGCTATGAATATCTATATTTTATTAAAATCTAGCATATGGCAAGCACTACCTGTCCACAATTGTTACTTCCTGTTGTCACGACTTTTGGTCACACCTCTCTGTCAACATTTACTATGTAAACTGCTATGTCAACATTTCCCATTCAATTTTGCTCTGTCAACCATCACGATGTAGTGCAGTCGCTGGCCACTAGCCAGCTCTGTGGAGCAAGTTTCTGAAGTCTCTCAATTCTGATTCATCAGCTGACCATGGCCAACACCACTGGCAATTAAGTAGTAACCTCACTTTCTATTTCAGCTCTCCTGACCAGTTTCTTTTGCTCTATTTTATATTCTTCTGAAAGTTTTATACTTTAGGAACAACAGTAACAGGGATGGGTGTCTGATAGATCTGGCCCTGGTAAGCCTTGGACAAGCTGTATTTGGAGCCAAGGGGCAGCAGATTCCGCATAATGTGTACAAAATCCAGAGATCCCCGGCTATAATACTGTCTGGGAGAGAGTTACTCAGCTTTGCTGCTGGAATTCTGCACAGAGTGTTTTTTTACTGTTTGGGAAGGTGAAGGCCTGAGGCCCATGATGCAGGACTTCACCGAGGCTGGGAAGAGTTGAGAAGACAGGATGCATCAGGAGCAACGGTGACTACACACATGCTCCTTGAAGATGCCTTTACAAATAGCTCATCTTAATACAGGTTTGTAATTCCAAATCAAGGTGTGTAATGTCCCCACTACCCACAGGGAGAACAGATATTACATTGGCCACAATGATGCCCCCCACCCTCCCACGTGCAGGTGTCTCCCACTTTAAAAATGAGCGTCTATCCAGATTGAGCAGAAGGCAAGAAAACTGCAAGGGCCTTCATTACACACCAAGAGTGCCCCTTGCAGTCAGCGGCCCATATAGCATCCTGGGCAGGTGCCCTGCAGACCAGGTGGGTCCCAGGGCTTTGATCTTCAGTCTGTACTCAGTGAGCTAATCTCAGCCAGGACAGCTGTTGGGGAAGGAGGGAGCACAATAATTAGCTTCAACAAACACTGTATACTGTACATGTTGAGGAGCTGACACTGAGACACACAGGAGGCATACATCATTGGCGCATTGCTGCTGCAGATGCAACTCGCCAGGGCTTCTTCGGCAGCACCTCCCAAATCCATGACTTCCACTACCCAGAAGGACAAGGGCAACAGGTGCATGAGAACACCATCACTTCCAAGTTTCCCTCCAAGACACACACCATCCCGACTTGGAAATATATCGGCCGTTCCTTCATCATCACTGGGTCAAAATCCTGGAACTCCCTTCCTAACAGCACTGTGGGAGAACCTTCACCACACGGACTGCAGCGGTTCAAGAAGGCGGCTCACCACCACCACCTCAAGGGGCAACTAGAGATGGGCAATAAATGCTGGCCTCGCCAGCGACGCCCACATCCCGAGAGTGATTTTTTTAAAACATTGAAATAATAGTGATTCATTTCCTTGAATTTCTTACCACTGTAGGAGCCTAATTAACCTACATAGTTTCTTGGAAATTCAAACTGATTTTTCTCTCAGGCGGGTTCTTTTCAAACTGACTCTTCAAACAGACCCTTTGATTTGAACAGAACAGCTCCTTTTTAAATAAAAAGACAAAGAACTTGCATTTACATTGTGCCTTTCACGACCTCAGGATGCCCCAAAGCGTTTCACAGCTAATGAATTACTTTTTGAAATGTTGTATTGAGGGCAAACACAATTTGCACAGTAAGGTCCCACTGACAGAAATGAGATAATGATCAGATAATCTGTTTGTGATGTTGGTTGAGGAATAAATATTAGCCAGGACACCAGGAGGACTCCCCTGCTCTTCTTCGATTAGTCTCACCTGAGATGGCAGATGGTACCTTGATTTTAACGTCTCATCTGAAAGACATACCTACGACAGTGCAGAACTCCCCCAGCACCGCCCCTCCGACAGTGCATCGCTCCCTCAGCACCGCCCCTCCGACAGTGCATCGCTCCCCCAGCACCGCCCCTCCGACAGTGCAGCACTCCCTCAGCACCGCCCCTCCGACAGTGCATCGCTCCCCCAGCACCGCCCCTCCGACAGTGCAGCACTCCCTCAGCACCGCCCCTCCGACAGTGCATCGCTCCCCCAGCACCGCCCCTCCGACAGTGCAGCACTCCCTCAGCACCGCCCCTCCGACAGTGCAGCACTCCCCCAGCACCGCCCTTCCGACAGTGCAGCACTCCCTCACCACTGCCCCTCCGACAGTGCATCATTCCCTCAGCACCGCCCCTCCGACAGTGCAGCACTCCCTCAGCACCGCCCCTCCGACAGTGCAGCACTCCTCCAGCACCGCCCCTCCGACAGTGCATCACTCCCCCAGCACCGCCCCTCCGACAGTGCAGCACTCCCCCAGCACCGCCCCTCCGACAGTGCAGCACTCCCTCAGCACCGCCCCTCCGACAGTGCAGCACTCCCTCAGCACCGCCCCTCCGACAGTGCAGCACTCCCTCAGCACCGCCCCTCCGACAGTGCAGCACTCCCTCAGCACCGCCCCTCCGACAGTGCAGCACTCCCCCAGCACCGCCCCTCCGACAGTGCATCACTCCCCCAGCACCGCCCCTCCGACAGTGCATCACTCCCCCAGCACCGCCCCTCCGACAGTGCATCACTCCCCCAGCACCGCCCCTCCGACAGTGCATCACTCCCCCAGCACCGCCCCTCCGACAGTGCATCACTCCCCCAGCACCGCCCCTCCGACAGTGCAGCACTCCCCCAGCAACGCCCCTCCGACAGTGCAGAACTCCCTCAGCACCGCCCCTCCGACAGTGCAGCACTCCCCCAGCAACGCCCCTCCGACAGTGCAGCACTCCCCCAGCAATGCCCCTCCGACAGTGCAGCACACCCTCAGCAACGCCCCTCCGACAGTGCAGCACTCCCCCAGCACCGCCCCTCCGACAGTGCAGCACTCCCTCAGCACCGCCCCTCCGACAGTGCAGCATTCCCCCAGCACCGCCCCTCCGACAGTGCAGCACTCCCCCAGCAATGCCCCTCCGACAGTGCAGCACTCCCCCAGCACCGCCCCTCCGACAGTGCAGCACTCCCTCAGCACCGCCCCTCCGACAGTGCAGCACTCCCTCAGCATTACACTGGAAAAGCGTTACCAGGACTGCCTGGATTTTGAATATCCCACTGTTCAGAATTAAAAAGGAACCATCAGTCACCACATAACAATGTTTAAGTGTGAATTATTTCTCTCTCCAGCCTATAATCGAGTAACTTTGCAACATCGTAGTGAATTAAATTTGGTACAGGGATTTAAACTGCTGTTATTTTTTTAAACTGACTATGGATTTATAGAATCATACAGCACAGAAGGAGGCCATTCGGCCCATCGTGCCTGTGCCGGCTCTCTGAAAGAGCTATCCAATTAGTCCCCCTCCCTTGCTCTTTCCCCATTGCTCTGCAAATTTTTCCTTTTTAAGTAAAGAGCCACTAAATGAAACCATGCAGTGTGCTGTGATCATTTACTGCAAACACCGCCATCCTCTGGCACTTGCACAGTACTACAGTAGTGATTTTCCTTATATCTGTCTATACCAGTATCCAAACTTTTTGCCTTTGTAAGCCACTTCGTGGAGCCCTGTATAAAGTTTAAATCCACACTCCCATTGATTTGCAGAAACCTCAAGCTGCTGATATTGACAGATCTCGGTCTTCTGATTTAGGAATTATCCCCCAAAACAGCAATCGTGCAAAGAACAGCCCTTCCCAAACCTCCAGGCCCACAAAATACAAACCAGCCCAGTGAGAAATATAAATAGAACTGAGAGTTGCTTGGGCTTTGTGTGCTGGGTTGGCAGGGATCGAGAGATAGAAATGGCCTACAGCCTGCAGCTTGAACTCCTTTGTTTATTTATGTTATATCTGTGTCAACTTTTTCCATTATAAATTCCTATATACACGTTTATAATGGAAACAGCCTTTGTAAACGTGTCACACTAATTACACTTGCCTGCCAGTGTACTGCAGAGAAACTTCTATGCTAAAACCAGCTGTGCTTCCCACATTGCTCTAAGTTTTCTCAATGTATTAACTAAAAATGAGGACTGAATGTATGATTTTAAAATAGGGACTGAGTTATGTCTTCACACCCTTGTCCACTTATCTCCCACCCTCTAATCCTCTTTTTTATGGAGGGTGAAGCATGGGGAATCGGACCAGGAGAGCATTGCAATAGTCGAGTCTGGATGTGACAAAGGCACGGATGAGGGTTTCAGCAGTAGATGAGCTGAAGCAGGGCCGGAGACGGGCGATGTTACGGAGGTGGAAGCAGCCGGTCTTCGTGATGGAGCAGATATGGGGTCGGAAGCTGAGCTCAGGGTTGAATATGACATCTGTCAATCCCACCTGCCTCTTAGGTGGATATAAAAGATCCCATGGTGCTGTTTGAAAAAGAACAGGGGAGTTCTCCCCGGTGTCCTGGCCAACATTTATCCCTCAACCCACATCTAAAACAGATCTGGTCATTTATCTCATTGCTGTTTGTGGAGTCTTGCTGTGCACAAATTGGCTGCTGCATTTCATACATTACAACATCGACCACACTTCAAAAAGTACTTCAATGGATTTGAGGTCATGAAAGGCGCTATATAAATGCAAGTTCTTTCTGTTGCTACACAGGTTCCATGGCTGTTGACAGTTCTCTGTTCCTTCACCCAAGTGACCATTCTTCATGTCACCAAGTTGGCTGACAATACAAGGTGAGAATGTAAGCAGTGAGGAGGACACAGAGTCTGCAAGGGGATATACACAGATTCATTGTGTGAGTGAGTGGGCAAGAAGGTGACAGATGGAGTAAAATTTGGGGAAATGTGAGATTGTTCACTTTGGTAGGAACAATAGAAAAACGGAAGATTTTTTAAATGGTGAGAAACCATTAAATGTTGGTGTCGAGAGAGATTCGGGTGTCCTGGTACAAGAAACACAAATAGTTAACATGCAGGTACAGCAGGCAATTAGGAAAGCAAATGGCAGTTGGCCTTTATCACAAGGGGTAAGGAAGTCTTACTACAATTGTACAAGACTTTGCTGAGACCTCACCAGGAGTACTGCGCACAGTTTGGGTCTCCTTATTTAAGGAAGGATATGCTTGCCTTAGAGGGGGTGTCACGAAGATTGACTAGATTAATTCCTGGGATGACAGGGTTGTCCCATGAGGAGAGGTTGAGTAGAATGGGCCTATACCGTCTGGAGTTTAGAAAAATGAGAGGTGATCTCATTGAAACATATAAGATTCTGAGGGGGCTTGACAGGGTAGATGCTGAGAGGTTGTTTCCCCTGGCTGGAGAGTCTAGAACTAGGGGGCGTAGTCTCAGGATAAGGGATCGGCCATTTAAGACTGAGATGAGGAGGAATTTCTTCACTCAGAGGGTTGTGAATCTTTGGAATTCTCTACCCCAGAGGGCTGTGGATGCTGAGTTGTTGAGTATATTCAAATGTAAGGAATCTTACAACACCAGGTTATAGTCATGAAGGAGGTAAGCTCCGAAAGCTTGTGATTTTCAAATAAAACTGTTGGACTATAACCTGGTGTTGTAAGATTCCTTACATTTGTCCACCCCAGTCCATCACCGGCATCTCCACATCACGAGTATATTCAAGGCTGAGTTGGAAAGATTTTTGGACTCCAGGGGAATCAAGGGACATGGGGATCGGGCGGGAAAGTGGAGTTGAGGTTGAAGGTCAGCCATGATCTGATTGAATGGCGGAGCAGGATCGAGTGGCCGTATGGCCCACTCCTGCTTCTATTTCTTATGTTCTTATGTGCAAGCCTGTAGAGTGAGTGTCAGCAGGACGTTTGGCTGTTGAGGACATCACAGCCAGGCCCAATCCTATCCTCCCCCAATGTCCACATACACTAGGAGCGGGGGGTCAATGGAAGGCAATCGGTGGCTGGGACAGAAGCACAGGTACAAACTTGCACTCTCACAGTAATCGGTATTCAATCGTGGGTCCATCTGTGTGGAACATTGGAGGGATGGATAGGTGCTGAGACAGAGCGACAGACACACACACACACACACACACACACACACACAGAGGGAGCGAGTGAGACGCGGGCACACACACACACACACACACACGGAAAGAGCGAGACGCACACACACAAAGGGAGAGAGAGAGACGCACACACACAAAGGGAGAGAGAGAGACGCACACACACAAAGGGGGAGAGAGAGACGCACACACACAAAGGGGGAGAGAGAGAGAGAGAGAGAGAGACGCACACACACAAAGGGAGAGAGAGAGAGAGAGAGAGAGACACGCACACACACAAAGGGAGAGAGAGAGAGAGAGAGAGAGACACGCACACACACAAAGGGAGAGAGAGAGAGAGAGAGAGACGCACACACACAAAGGGAGAGAGAGAGAGAGAGAGACGCACACACACAAAGGGAGAGAGAGAGAGAGAGAGAGAGACGCACACACACAAAGGGAGAGAGAGAGAGAGAGAGACGCACACACACAAAGGGAGAGAGAGAGAGAGACGCACACACACAAAGGGAGAGAGAGAGAGAGACGCACACACACAAAGGGAGAGAGAGAGAGAGAGAGAGACGCACACACACAAAGGGAGAGAGAGAGAGAGAGAGAGACGCACACACACAAAGGGAGAGAGAGAGAGAGAGAGAGACGCACACACACAAAGGGAGAGAGAGAGAGAGAGAGAGAGAGACGCACACACACAAAGGGAGAGAGAGAGAGAGAGAGACGCACACACACAAAGGGAGAGAGAGAGAGAGAGAGAGACGCACACACACAAAGGGAGAGAGAGAGAGAGAGAGACGCACACACACAAAGGGAGAGAGAGAGAGAGAGAGAGAGACGCACACACACAAAGGGAGAGAGAGAGAGAGAGAGACGCACACACACAAAGGGAGAGAGAGAGAGAGAGAGAGACGCACACACACAAAGGGAGAGAGAGAGAGAGAGAGAGACGCACACACACAAAGGGAGAGAGAGAGAGAGAGAGAGAGACGCACACACACAAAGGGAGAGAGAGAGAGAGAGAGAGAGAGAGAGACGCACACACACAAAGGGAGAGAGAGAGAGAGAGAGACGCACACACACAAAGGGAGAGAGAGAGAGAGAGAGAGAGAGACGCACACACACAAAGGGAGAGAGAGAGAGAGAGAGACGCACACACACAAAGGGAGAGAGAGAGAGAGAGACGCACACACACAAAGGGAGAGAGAGAGAGAGAGAGAGAGACGCACACACACAAAGGGAGAGAGAGAGAGAGAGAGAGACGCACACACACAAAGGGAGAGAGAGAGAGAGAGAGAGAGACGCACACACACAAAGGGAGAGAGAGAGAGAGACGCACACACACAAAGGGAGAGAGAGAGAGAGAGAGACGCACACACACAAAGGGAGAGAGAGAGAGAGAGAGAGAGACGCACACACACAAAGGGAGAGAGAGAGAGAGAGAGACGCACACACACAAAGGGAGAGAGAGAGAGAGAGAGAGAGACGCACACACACAAAGGGAGAGAGAGAGACGCACACACACAAAGGGAGAGAGAGAGACGCACACACACAAAGGGAGAGAGAGAGACGCACACACACAAAGGGAGAGAAAGAGAGAGAGAGAGAGAGACGCACACACACAAAGGGAGAGAGAGAGAGAGAGAGAGAGAGACGCACACACACAAAGGGAGAGAGAGAGAGAGAGAGACGCACACACACAAAGGGAGAGAGAGAGAGAGAGAGAGAGACGCACACACACAAAGGGAGAGAGAGAGAGAGAGACGCACACACACAAAGGGAGAGAGAGAGAGAGAGACGCACACACACAAAGGGAGAGAGAGAGAGAGAGAGAGAGAGACGCACACACACAAAGGGAGAGAGAGAGAGAGAGAGAGAGACGCACACACACAAAGGGAGAGAGAGAGAGAGAGAGAGAGAGAGACGCACACACACAAAGGGAGAGAGAGAGAGAGAGAGAGAGAGACGCACACACACAAAGGGAGAGAGAGAGAGAGAGAGAGAGACGCACACACACAAAGGGAGAGAGAGAGAGAGAGAGAGACGCACACACACAAAGGGAGAGAGAGAGAGAGAGAGAGACGCACACACACAAAGGGAGAGAGAGAGAGAGAGAGAGAGACGCACACACACAAAGGGAGAGAGAGAGAGAGAG